>NC_058133.1:505812462-505900990 GCF_016433145.1 Gracilinanus agilis | reverse complement strand
TATATATATATATATATACATATAGATAGATGGGTAATGTTTATTACCATATATATGGTAATAAACATTATATGAGGTATATATATATATATGCCTCCTATTACTCTGAAGTCTTGCCCTCCATTTCTGTCCTACAGACTCACCAACATATTGTTGGAGGTCTGTGGTGTCAAACTCAAATAAAACATGCTGTTGGCTTAGAAAACCACAAATGAACATTGTCTGTGTTGCGTTGTATTTCTACCTATTTGGTTAATGATTCCCAGTTACACTTTAATCTGGTGCCCTGTGGCCCTGGCCAGCTCCACGTGCAGACCCCAAGCCTGATAACTTGGCCGTCGGCTATCATCAAGGCAGCTGGCCTTGGAGAGAGCTCATGGACGAGCTTGGTACTGCCATACTTGGTCACAGACACAGTACAGCTCACCATTCACTCCCCTCGAACCAGTACCACAAGAAGGAGGAAGGAGGAGAGTTCATTCTAGTCATTTTTTTTAAAAAATGGATCTTTTTATTCAAAATTATTATGAACAACCAATGACTTTAACAATATCTAGAAGCACCAGTAGGTGGAGCTGCTTCATCAGCTTCCTTGATAACCCCAAACTAGTCCAGACTCTTCTCCAGGTCCAGGAAACAAGGGAATCCCGGATGGTGACCCCGATACACCTTCGATCCATGCAGCCCCCTGCCCTGCTGTTGGTTTTTTCATAGCTCTTTGCCACTGGGCGCAAGAGCCAAATGAACAGGTAGGTTTTGTGAACGGGGTAGACATGGACATCTAAGACAGTTCTGGGGAAACACCATCCTGCCCAAATGCCGAAATGTTGGTCTGTGAGAACCCATCCATTCTGTGCTGAGATATTCTAAATCCTCAAACTTGTTGACTTTTGCTATTTATCCTGCCCCTAAGGCTCACCAACTCCTGTGAGCACCCATCCATTCTGTGCTGAGATAACACACCAACAGATACTCGCTTGGTCAGCTTCGTGAGATAAGGGCATGCCTGGGTGGGTGCATGACGCTTGGAAGATGAATGGAGGCCGGCCATGGTCCTTTTCCTCCAGAGAACCTTCTTTAATTCTTCACACCATTCCACCACCATCTCCAGTGAGGGAGAACTCTTCCTCTCATGATTTGGCCATTTTTCAATCCTTTTCCTCCTCAAGCCTTCTCCTTCTGAAGAGTCTCCTCTCTGGGTTTCCAACTTGTTGCCTTCTTGCTTCTCCTCCTATCTGACTGCTCTTTCTCAGTCTCCTTTGCTGGATCCCAAACTTCAAGTATAAGGCAAAGGCTGTATTTTCAGTCTTCCCTCATCCTGCTGCCTAAACCTTCTCTCATGATGACGTCTCATCTGTTCCAATGGATTCAATTATTATCTCAATGCAGATGACTTCCAGATCTATATGCCTGTCTATCTATCTAGAACCCACTTTCTCTTTCTGTCTCTGTCTGTCTGTCTATCTATCTGTCTGTCTGTCTCTCTCTCTCTCTCATCTCACATCACTATCTGTCCAGTGGGTATTTCAAACTTCCCATTAAGCATCTCCAACTCCACATGTCTGAGAGAGAACTCATATCTTCCCCCTCACCCAATCTCTCCCCATTCCGAACTTCCTTATTTCTCTTTTGGGTGACGTCATTTTTCAAGATACACAGGTTGGCAACTGAGGTCCCATCCCTGACTCTTCTCATCCCAAACTGCTCATCGGTTGCAGAATGTTGTCATTTCTACAGCATCTCTCACATATCATCCCCTTCTCTCGACTCGCACGGCTACCATTTTACTATTAAAATCTGAGTGATTTATTACCATAATCAGATAATGTAACATTAAAAAAAAACACCAAGGCATAGAAGACTGTAATAATGTTGTAATAAAAGTTGATTTTCCCCCCTTTTTCTTCTCATCCCTCCTCCCAGGAAGTCTTAGGAGGAGCAAAAGGAAAAGGAATTGAAATTTAGAACATTATCAAGATTTTTCTTAGCCTAGAGCTTTGAAGAAGTGGGGGGAGAAAGAAGACTTGGACTGGATTCTACTGGCCCTCAACCAACCCAAGTTGCTGGTTCAGACCCAATCTAGTCTCCTCTTCACCCCTAGGATTATCTGTTCTCTGAATCCTTTGCCCACTCCTTCCCTCTAGTCTCTTTCTCGTCCTCTCGTCTCCATGAGGGCTCCTCAAAGAGATTTCACTCCATGTTCTGCATTCTCCTGCTTATGGTCCTCTTCAGAGGTGGTACCCCTGACCTGTGTTTCCTAGTAAATATGGCAAAAGAAGCCTAGAGTTTGAGTTGGAAGTCCTTCCAAGACCCAAAGAACTAGAGACTCAATAACTCTAGCAAGTGAATACTATCATACCATTTTCAGCTCACAGAGCCTCTTAGGACCCTAGTCCTCCTGATTCTTCTTGAGTCTTAGATGGGTGACTTGTCTTTTGGTGGAGAGGATGGAAGAGAGAAGCTTTTCTATTACCTCCAACGCTTAAGGGGATGGCACGAACTTTCCTGTCTTCCCTAAAGATGTCTTATGTACATATTGCCAAGAATGTATCTAAATCCTCAAACGTGTTGACATTTGCTATTTATCCTGCCCCTAAGGCTCACCAACTCCTGTTTTTCATGATCTCTGATCAGTATTTCCTAAGCAAGGCATGAAGCAAAACATAACACATCTTTAAGGCATCTTTCCTCAAATGGAGGATCTGAGTAAAACAGAATAGAGTTCCCGTTCTTAAGAACCCTATAATCTGAGAAGGTAAGAACACGGGAGGATGTAAGTCATTAAAAAGCCAATGAATACAATAATTGTGTAATAAAATTCACATTTAAAAAGCTTTTTTAAAATAAAGGGAAAAATTCTCCCACAATATGAAAAATACATTTGAAATCACGGGGAAATGTTACATACAGAAATACTAGAATCTTTCTCATTAAAAACATGTGCTAAACAAGATGTCTAGCCTGGCTCCATGCTATTTCACTTAGTTTTAGAAATCCTAGTCACAGCAATAAGGCATAAAAAAAGAAATCAAAGGAAAAGTAGAGGTAATTAAAAAGTTAAAGTATTTGAAGATGACCCAGAAAACCCGAGATGGTGAACCAAAAATAAAATAAAAGCAAAAATGGTAACATGAGACAAGTTAACCCAAGAAACATAAGATAAGCACATTAAAAACATTTGCATTTCCATAAACTATCTCACAAAGAATCAAGAGAAGCGGATAGAAAGAGGATGAAGACCAACACATAGCAGGTTTTTCTGTATGTGTTTCATCTCTGTGGGGAGCTAAGAGGCCCCAGAACTTCCGTGGAATAAAATGGAGTTGGGCAGGACTGAGCTGTAACACGATCTGGACATGGGGAGATAGGTCTCCGGGTCCCCTTTCTCTTCCCTTTGTCCTCGAGAGGGATTTCCTGTCTGACAACCAGGGGATTCACTTAGTTTATAAAATCAGAGCCCACTGGAGCTAGGAGGGATGTTAGGGATCATCTGCATGCTCCTGGCCACAGCAAATGGCTTGCAAAATGCCCACCAGTACCCTCAGAACCAGAATGAAATGTAATGTGATGTGAAATGTTTACCAAAATAAAGAAAAATAAAATACAAGTAGATAATGTTAATTTGTGGTTTTCTAATATGTGCACTTCAAGGATCTGTTTCTATTAGAGTTTGGCACCACTGAATCTGACCCTCTCGTTTTACTGGAGAGGCAGCTCCGACCCAAAGGAGTGAAGGAACCACCTTGTTCAAAGTTACTTGCAAAACTCAGTGGTGAGACGAGGGTTAGAATCAAGGTCTCGACTCCCAGCAACTCAAAGCTTATTTTCAGCCAAAGGGTGTCAATACCTACCTAGTACTTGGATCAAAAGCTGAATCTATATGTCTAGGCAAGAAAGAAGAGGAGGGCTGGCCTTAGGCAGCTCAGATCAGAGCAAACATTTGCTGGTCCTCTGTCTGTGGCCACTTCCTTGGGTTCTACTGATCCAACAGAATGGTCACCCTGGACATCTTTGAGAATGGCTTCATGGGAAACTCAAGGACCAACATTTTCCAGTTTTCTTTTTTTTTTTTTTAAACCCTTAACTTCTGTATATTGGCTCCTTGGTGGAAAAGTGTTAAGGGTGGGTAATGGGGGTCAAGTGACTTGCCCAGGGTCACACAGCTAGGAAGTGTCTGAGGCCGGATTTGAACCCAGGACCTCCCGTCTCTAGGCCTGACTCTCCATCCACTGAGCTACCCAGCTGCCCCCCATTTTCCAGTTTTCAAAGGCCATGGATAAAAGAAATCACAGCAAGGAGGCACCCCTGCCTATCTGAAAGCTGATGTTCTTGGAAGCTGCCTTTCCTTCTCGCCAAAACCAAAATTTCCTCTGAAAGCTTGAGAAACGCTCCTCTGTAGGAGAGGAGGCTGTTGAACCCGTAACAGAGGGGAGCTGAGAAGCCAACCTAGCCATGTTCCTTAAGCCCTGGCTCCCACCTCTGCGCAGAGCTCTCTTGCCGGGGACCAGGAGTGAGAAGAAACAGCCTCGTCATGGGAGGAGAGAATGCGAGAACCCAATAGGAAACTGGGTGAGGGGTTTCAAGAAGGCAGGAAGGCACTTATTAATCTTTTGATGAATAGTCTGGAGTCTGGAGGAAAAAGGAGTTTAAATAACTGGCGACCACGGGCCAACCCTGCTAAGCAACACTGGACTCCCTTGTCACATGTCAGCAAGCTGCACACTGCGGTGCCCCGAGAGGACACGCTGGCCCAGGGGAGCCTCCTCTACGTTCTCGGACGTTCCTTAAAGGCCAATAACACACACGTCAGTTCCAAGTCCTTTTCAGAATGGCCAGCCCCATTCAGAAGGGAAATATCTTCCTTTCTTTTTTTTCTTTCTTCCATTTGTCTCCCTCACTTGACGGACAAACCTGTTTGTACGTGATCTGCCCTAGGTGGGGTTCGGCGAGATGAAGCGCCCCCAAGAAGAGGCTTCTGTTGCCATGTGAATCTGAATGGGTCAGGTCCAGCCTCCAAAGATTTCATTTTCACAGGGCAGGAAAGGGGGGAAAACAAAACAAAACAAAGCATCCAAGTCCTTCAAAGTGTCTTCCTGGCCAGCCCCAGGAAGGGGAAACTGAAGGGATGTGTGTGTTGGAGAGCAGAGCCTGGCAAAGGGGGTCAAAGGCTAGAGGGGGGCGATTTGGGGAATGGAGAAGCAAGCTGAGAACTCAGGCAAACACCCTCCTCTTTTCACATCTGGAATATGTTGGCTGGCGAATGCCATCAAAGCAAATGGCCTTGTTGACGGAGTCTGAGAGACAGCCGAAAGAAGAGAACTCAGCTTGGAGAAGGGGGGCAGGAACAAAGGAAGTTGGGGGGCAGGTCTGGACAAAATGCAATTCAGCCTGAAATCCTGGAATTCATCTTTAAGGTTGAATCTCATTCTATTTTGCATGCCTCTCGCACCTGATCTTTCCTTCAGAATGTAAGCTCCCTGGTGGCAAGAATATTTTCCTGTTTTCATCCCAAGTGCTTAGCATATAGGAAATACCCAATAATGGCTGGCTGATTGCTCAACTTAAAACTCTTGTCTGATTCAGAAATCTCAGTATGGCTCCACAGGGACAAAGTCAGACTTTAAAAGGATGTGTCCGAGAGACGTTGTGTCTCGGGAGTAGGTCATTCTGGGGGCTCCATGGCTGATGCAGTGATGAGGAGGTCTGGCAGTTCTTATGAAGCTGGGAAACCTTCAAATACAAGCCCAACAATGGCTCATGTGCCTGGTTTCCAAGAACAAACCATTCTATGTTCTGAGAGGTTCATTCAAAAGACTAGTCAGGGGGCAGCTGGGCAGCTCAGTGGATTGAGAGCCAGGCCTAGAGATGGGAGGTCCTGGGTTCAAATCCGGCCTCAGACACTTCCCAGCTGTGTGACCCTGGGCAAGTCACTTGACCCCCATTGCCCACCCTTACCACTCTTCTGCCTTGGAGCCAATACACAGAAGTTAAGGGTTTAAAAAAAAAAAAACCTAGTCTGTAGGTTATAAATGTCTTTGGCCACAGAAATTAGTAAACTATCTTATAATGGAGTTGTGATTGCTGTCAACAGAGGAAGTTCCCAACGAGATGACATAATGGATCCCTTAAGAATTTTGGAGTAGGAACAACTTGGTGGCTCAAGGAATTGAGAGCCAGGTCCAGAGATGAGATCCATTCCTGAGTTCAAATCTGGTCTCAGACATTTCCTAATTACGTGACCTTGGGCAAGTCACTAGACCCCCAATGCCTAGCCCTTACCTCTCTTCTTCCTTGGAACCAATACACAATATTGATTCTAAGGCAGAAGGTAAGGGTTTAAAAAAAAAAAAGAATCATAGTAAATATAAGAAATAGAAATTAAGGTAAGTTGTTAAGAATAAGTATTAAAAAGTACTATAATTGTATGGGGGAAGCAAGTAGATGGCTCAGTGTATAAAGCCAGACCTGGAGACGGGAGGTCCTGGGTTCAAATCTGTTCCTAGCTATGCAACCCTAGGCAAGTCACTTAATTTCAACTGCCTAGCCCTTACTGTTCTTCTGCCTTGGAACCAAAATTTAGTATTATTTCTAAGACAGAAGGTAGAGGTTTAAAAGGGGGAAAAAAGAATGGTGTTACATAGATAGTGAACATAATATATATGTTAGTTATTATATCAACTAAGACATAAATGCTAAAGACAAAAAAGGGACTTAAAATAGAACCATCAAATATGGAGCTAGAAGAAACTTTCAAAGTCATCTAGTCGAATCCCTTCATTTGCAAGATAAGAAGAAAAAGGCCCCCAAAAGGAGACAGCTTAACCAAGGTCACAGAAACAGCAAGTAGCAGAATCAAGATTTGAATCCATGTCCTCTAGCTCCAAATTCTGTGTTCATTCCACTAGCCCACATTGTCTTTCAATGATAAGCAGAAGAAAGATGATTAGGTCCCCATCCCAACCTGAGGTGGGTAGGAAGATAAAAAATAGAGAGACTTTGGAACTAGTCCATTTCTTCTTCACTTCTGCTTTTCCTACAAAAGGAAGGAAGGAGGAAATAAGCATTTATTAAGAGCCTACTGTATGCCAGGTAGTGTGCTAAGTGTTTACAAATATCATCTCCAAAGGAAATGATCTTCTACTACTAAGGATGTGGATGGGGGGAGGAGGAGAGGAGGAGGGCTGGAATGGCTCATGAAGAAATGAAACCTAAGATGAAAGAGCACCCAGCTATCATGGATGAATTCAAGTGACCTGCCTCCACTTAACTACGCTGGAGGACACTAAAATAACTTGATGGAATTGCTAAACTGTCAGTAATCTTTTTTTTCTTGATTAATATTTTATATTTTTAGAAACGTTTTCCATGGTTACATGATTCTTGTTTTTACTTTCCCCTTCACCCCTCTTCACTCCCTCCATATCCAACATGCATTTCCACTGGTTTTAACATGCGTGATCAATCAACACTTATTTACATATTATTGATAGTTACATTGGTGTGGTCAGTTTAGTGTCTACATCCTCAATCATGCCCACATCAACCCAAATGTTCAAGCGGTTGTTTTTCTTCTGTGTTTCCCCTCCAACATTCTTTACTCTTCCCTGCTATCATTTTAGCCAATCTGCTAGGTGTGAGGTGGTACCTCAGAGTTGTTTTGATTTGTATTTCTCTAATTATTAGAGATTTAGAACCCTTTTTCATGTACTTATTGATAGTTTTGATTTCTTTATCTGAAAATTGCCTATTCATGTCTCTTGCACATTTATCAGTTAGAGAATGGCTTGATTTTTTTATACAATTCTTTTAGCTCCTTGAGTAATTAGACCTCTGTCAGAGTTTTTTGTTATAAAGATTTTTTTCTCAGTTTGTTGTTTCCCTTCTGATTTTGGTTGCATTGTTTTTGTTTGTACAAAAACTTTTAAATTTAATATAATCAAAATCATTTATTTTACATTTTGTAATTTTTTCTAACTCTTGCTTGGTTTTAAAATCTTCCCTTTCCCAGAGATCTGAGAGGTATACTATTCTGTGTTCACCTAATTTTCTTATAGTTTCCATCTTTATATTTAAGTCATTCATCCATTCTGAATTTATCTAGGTGTAGGGTGTGAGATGTTGATCTAAACCTAATCTCTCCCATATTGTTTTCCAATTTTCCCAGCAGTTTTTGTCAATAGTGGATTTTTGTCCCCAAAGTTGGGCTCTTTGGGTTTATCATACACTGTCTTGCTGACGTCACTTACCCCAAGTCTATTCTACTGATCCTCCCTTCTGTCTCTTGGCCAGTACCATATGTTTTGATGACTGCTGCTTTATAGTAGTTTAATATCTGGTACTGCTAGGCCACCTTCCTTCACAGTTTTTTTTTTCATTATTTCCCTTGATATTCTTGATCTTTTGTTCTTCCAAATGAACTTGTTATATTTTTTCTAATTCAGTAAAAAAGTTTTTTGGTAGTTTGATAGGTATGACACTAAATAAATAAATTTGGGTAGAATGGTTATTTTTATTATGTTAGCTTGTCCTACCCATGAACAATCAATGTTTTTCCAATTGTTTAGATCTAGTTTTGTTTGGAAAGTGTTTTGTAGGTGTGTTCATATAATTCCTGTGTTTGTTTTGGTAGATAGATTCCAGAGTGAATCTAGAAGCACCCCCATCCTGGAAAAGGACAGTGGGTTCCCGTTTTCACAAAAGGTGAGGAAAGTAGATACTTCAAACTGCCGGCCAATAAACGTGGTGTCAACTCCTAAGGAAATTCTAGCATACTTTAGTAAAGAATCCATTTCTTGGCACTCTGAAAAGAGGTAACTCCCATGAACCCAGCATGGATTCATTAAGAATAAGTCATGCCTCACTATACTAAGATATCAAGAAAATGTCATTGATAACATGTGTTTAGACTTCTACAATTCACTTAACAAAGTATGATAACTTCTCAGACAAGACAGCGATATGGGCCAAAAATCATAGCCTGGTGAGGCAGGTTTAGGACCAGGTGAATTGCTGGCCCCAAGGAATACTGATTAATGCATTGGTATTCATTCTAGAGAGATTTGGGGAGTGTCTTTCATTCAGATGGGCTCAGAATTTTTAATCAATTATCTGAATCTCTATATACATCAATCAATGAACAAGGCTTTATTAAGTTCCTTCCGGGCATTGTGCTAGCTTCAGGAATAGAAAGACTAAAAATGAAACAGTCTGGCCCTTGAGAGGTTTACATTCTATTGCATAGAGTGCCAACAAAATTTGCATATAACACAAAGCAAGGAGGAATGGTTAACAGAATTAGGAATCAAAAAGATTTCAGACTGAAAAGTGGCTGGAAATTAATGATATGAAAAAATTTAAAGCTCTCCACAGGGATTCAAAAAATCTAGTGCTGAAGACCTAGGTTGTTTTGTTTTTTTTTAATTCATACCTTCCACCTTAGAATCAATACTATGTATTGGTTCTAATGCAGAAGAACAGTAAGGGCTAGACAATTTGGGGGCTGGGTGAGGGTTAAGTGACTCACCCAAGGTCACACAGCTAGGAAGTGTCTGAGGCCACATTTGAACCCAGAATCTCCCATCTCCAAGTCTGGCTCTCAATCCACTAAGCCTCCTAGCTGCCCCTACAATACAATCAATCATGTGATGTAGGCAAAAAAAAGTAGTCTTTGTTTGCATTCATAGAACTCTATGCATCCTGGTGTAGTGGATAAGGTACCAAATACTGCACTCAGAAAGTCCAGGGTTCAAGTCCCACCTCTGACACATTGTCAGAGCTGTATGATGCTGGGCATATCCATCGTCTGGACTCTTGGTATTCCCAGTAACTCTCTAAGACTAACTCTAAGGAAGGTGCCTGTTTGAATTGGCAGAAGTATGCCACCTGGAACAATGAAACCAAAGGTGGGAGAAGTTGTACTTCCCCTGTATTCACTACCAGTCAGACAAAATCTGAATGGAAGCCTGTTCTTCCCAGGGCCAGATTTTAGAAGGGAAATGAATTAAACTCTAGATAAAAGGGACTGAAATAATGAGGAAACTTAAAACTCTCCCCAAAGAGAACTGGCAGAAGGAAACAGGATTAGGGAGAAGAAGCCTTGGGGGACAGTGAAAGATAAGGAGTATTTACAAATATTTTAAGGGCTGTCAAGAGGAAGAGGGATGAGACTTGTTCAACTTGTCCCTGAAAGAGAAATCTTGGGCCAATGAGGAGAACATCCACCAAGGCAGATTTTGGATCAGCACAATCAAAAGATTCTTTGTACTTTGTTCAAGTTGTTTTCAGTCGTGTCCAACTCTTTGTGATCCCATTTGGGGTTTTCTTGGCAGAGATACTAGAGTGATTTGTCATATCCTTCTCCAGCTCATTTTACAGATGAAGAAACTGAGGTCAACAGGGCTAAGTGACTTACTCTGGTTCACACAGCTAGTAAGTGTCTGAAGTCAGATTTGAACTCAGGAAGAAAAATCTTCCTGACTCCAGACTTAGTACTCTATCCACTGTGTCACCTCGCTACCCCAGTCAGGAAGACTGGAATTTGAATTCAGCTCCAGACACTATCTGTGTGACCCTGGGCAAGTCACTTAGTCCTGTTTGTCTAGGAGGCAGCTCGGTGGCACAGTCAGGAAGACTCCTCTACTTTAGTTCAATTCTGGCCTTAAACACTGACTAGCTGTATGATCCTGAGCAAGTCACTTAAACTTTTTTTGCTTTAATCTACTGGAGAAGGAAATAGGAAACCACTCCAATATCTTTGCCAAGAAAACCCTGTGTGCCGATATTGGCATGCTATGGTCCACCTGGTCACCAGCAGGACAGCACTGAACAACAACAGATTCTAACCCTAAGAGCCCCAGGCCTGAACCCTTAGAATAATATCGGCAAGGGACAAGACCTTTTCTTTTGCCAGCCCATGATCTATTGAACCAGTGATGGGGGAAGTCACTGTGTGGAAGGGATCCCGGTATTTTTATTTATTTTGTTAATACATTCTAATGTGGTTCAGGGGCACTTGAGTTTTCTGGCTGCTTGTGTTCCTCGGGCTAAGTATAAAACACAAATAGAAGTGAAGAGCCCTGGCTCCCTGGGAGTCAGAACACCGGGGCTCCTAGCCTCTCTCTGCCATTTTGTGACTCTGGGAGCATCACCTCCCCTCCTACGGTCTCAGTTCCACCTCTACAGAATGAAGAGTTTGTCAGAAGTGTTCTGCTCACCACATAAAATATACGTATAATATTATATAATGTCAACAGACTTTATCTTTTAATACCACAAATACATGCAATTTCTTTTTTAAAGTGAAATAAAAAGTTATAGTTTGTGAAAAGTCTATGAAAGCCAGCAGACAACACACAAAGGCTAGAAATGTTGAGATATCTTTAAAAGATTTAGTAACTCATAAATGCAGATGAGATCCTCTAAACACTCCATAAAAGAAAAAGAAAAAATTCAGACTTCTTCTCTGGTATGAAGGGAGGGCCAAAAACTTTGATGTGGATTTTCCAGATGGCGGAGGTGCCTCAACCCTCGCTCTCATGACGAGGAAGGGGTACCTCTACGATACAACATAGATGATGTTAATTTGGGGTTTTCTAAGTCAGGGATGCGTTTCTATCTGAGTATGGCACCACCATATCAGATGATCTGAATTCCCCTCCTGTGTTAAACATCTCGGATTCCAGTGTCCTCTGAGGTCATCAGATCAAACCCCCTCATTTGACAGGAATATGAGACCCAGAAAGAGAAACTACTTTCCCAAGGTTACAAAGGTAGTTAAGTAAAAGACGGTACTGTTGGCAAGCACCAGAGTATGCTAACTTCTGTGAATATAATTTCTCCATCTCTACAATACATTTGTCTTTCCCAGGGTCAAAAGAGTCTAGAGATTCCTAAGACAAAAGGCTATTCTGGCCCTAAAGAGACCTACAAGGCATCTTCTTCTCAATCCAGCTACCAAGAGTTGAAAGTAGATGAGAGGAGAGGAAGAGGGACAAGAATCTGAGCTCCCAGTTATTCTAGGACAGTATTGGTGAACCTTTTCTGAGTTCGAGTGCCCAGAGAGCAAATTCAAGCTGTCTGTGAGCCCCTGCTTTACCAAAGAGAGCTGAGGGAAAGAAGTACTTGCTTTGGGCAGCTGGACAGAGAGGGGGAGCATGCAAAAAATGTCCTCAGGCACTGGGAAGAGGGGATATGGAGTACCAGCTCTGCATATGTGCCACATCTTCGCCAACACTGCTCTAGGAGGTGTCATGAGAAGCTCTATCGAGTCAGTCCTCTAGACCCCAGCCACATGGGATGATGAAGGGATTCTATGGATGATTTTATGGCTTCTCAATCAAATCATCAGCATTTAAAAAAAAACCTTACCTTCCAGCTTAAAATCAATCCTGTATATTTGTTGCAAGACAGAAGAGCAGTAAGGGCTAGGCAATTGGTATCAAGTAATTTGTCCAGGGTCACATAGCTAGGAAGTATCTAAGGCTAGATTTGAACCCAGGACCTCTTCTCTCTGGGCCTGACTCAATCTACAGAGCCACGTAGCTGTCCTCATCAGTACTTTTTTTAAACCCTCACCTTCCATCTTAAAATCAATACTGTTTATTGGTTCCAAGGCTGAAGAGTGGTAAGGGCTAGGCAATGGGGGTTAATGACTTGCCCAGGGTCACATAGCTAGGAAGTGTCTGAGACCAGATTCAAAGCCAGGACCTCTTGTCTCTGGGCCTGACTTTCTATCTCCTGAGCCACCCAGCTACCCCAAACCATCAGCATTTGTTAAGCTCTATAACAGATATCAAGCAGGTACTGAGGATACAAACACAAAAACAGTCCCTGCCCTCAAGAAGCTTATAGTCTAGCCAACATGTACATAGTTACAGATATATGAATGGGATAACATGAAATCATAAGGAGGGAAGACCCTAATAGGTGGGAGGGAAGTATTCAAGAGAGGCATCATCTAGAGAGTAGAACTTGAATTGAGCCCTGAATGTGAATAAAATCAAGGATTCTGAGAGAAGAAGGAAAGGAAGGAGAGTTTCCCAGGCACAGGTAACAGTCAGGGCATTAAAATGGATTCCAGGGTGGAGAAGAGGGCAGCTAAGTGGTTCAGTAGATTGAGAGCCAGTTCTAGAGAAAAGAGGTCCTAGGTTCAAATCTGACCTCAGATACTTTCTAGCAGTATTTCCCTGGGCAAGTCACTTAACCCCCATTGCCTATCCCTTACTGCTTTTCTGCCTTGGAACTAATATATAAGATTGATTCTAAGACAGAAGTTAAGGTTGAAAAAAATGGATTTGGCATAGAATTCTTTCAAAAAGCCAGCTCCTAGGGCAGCTGGGTTGCTCAGTGGATTGAGAGCCAGGCCTAGAGACAGGAGGTCCTAGGTTCAAACCCGGCCTCAGCCACTTCCCAGCTGTGTGACCCTGGGCAAGTCACTTGACCCCCATTGCCCACCCTTACCAATCTTCCACCAAGGAACTAATACACAGAAGTTAAGGGTTTAAAAAAAATAAAATAAAATAAAAAAGCCAGCTCCTCTACTGCATTTGAGGTTCAGCTCAGTTTACCAAAATTCTACTTCCTTTTATTTACAAAAAAATTTAATTATAGCTCAGAATCCTAAAATTCTCTGAAGCTTTCAAGGACATTTTTGCATAAAAAGAGGTACACCTGTATACATAACTTGTCTCCACCTGAATTCACTGAACCCTAGAAGTGGCAAGATCCCACAGATGAGTTCTTGGAGTACCCTTAGGGCAAATCACTGCTGGGGTCAGAGTACGAGTAATATGATCATTTTCAGGGTTGCTTACAATTTAATGAAGAGATGAACTGTTAACATGCAATGAACAGAGCATAAACACTTTAGTAGAATAGACATCATCAATAATAACTAAGGTCTTAGCAGCAAACCCAATCTTTGGGAGACCTAGAATGGCTCAGCAACATTTCTAGCTCCTCATGCCCATGGCCAGCCATTGAGGAATTCCATATATGACCAGGATTGGAGGGAGAGAAAGTCCTAATAGATAGATTTCCAAAAAGCTCTCCCTTGGCTTGCCTGGTTCTCCAACAGGGTAAAGTCAGCCAGTGACCTCCAGATCACCAGTTCTACAATCTTTTAAAGACCCTAACAAGGTCTCTCAGCTACCAAACAAACACTGAATCTTCCTCAATTTAACCTGAATGTTGCCTAAAACTAAGCCAAGGCATCATACATAGAAAGAAGCTGGGATTTGGTGCCAGAACTGGGTTGGAATCCTGTCTCTAAGGTTGATGACTTGTGGGCCTTTGAGCATATCTCTTAATCAGTGGGGCCTCAGCTTCCTCATCTATAAAAATGCAGGATGAGAGGGACCAGATGATCTCTGAGGTCCTCTCCAGTTCCAAATCTGATCAGCCTATCACAAACTGAAGATTTAGAATTGCCAGCAGTTGATACTGAGAATGAAACTTCTGCCCTGCTGACCCAGGAGGGTCGGGGCATTTGCAGAGATGCCTTTGAGGTAGTGGGAAGGTTGTGGCCAAATCCCAAGCTCAGGATGTGGTCCCAGGACTCCATCGCCATCTTGGAATGTCCAAACTTAAACATATCATTGTCCACTTCCCTAGAATACATGCCAATCTAAAGAGCAAGGGATGAGTAGCCTAAACCATACTTGGCGACCAAACAGAATATTATTTTTATCTCATGTAACAATCACAATAATAGTGTTTTTATCCTTATATGTTTTGTTTGTACATAGTTATTTGCACATCTCCTCCCCCCATTAGAACAGGGTCTCTTTGCAGGAAGATGCTCATTCTACTCTGTTTTCCATCTCCAGGGTTTAGCACCAGTGCATTGGCACATAGTAGTCACTTAATAAATGTTAAGTGATTGGATGGCGGATGGACAACAAACTCCTTGAGGGCAGGAACTGTTCTGTTTTTATTCTTGGATCCCTAGAACCCTAGACTAGTGCCTTTATGTATTTTATTCCAGACCTTTGATCTGGAATTTTTCATTGTTCTGGAGAACTATACCTGATGGGGAATGCTCTTCACCAAATACTCATTGGTGCTTCTCTGTGATTCATTGTCCAAAAGAGTGAGTGACCTTCATATTTAAAGGTGAAAGGGCTTTGCTGGTGTCTGAGGGTCCACTTGAACCCAAATCCCTCTGAATTCTGAGGCCAGCTCTCACTGCACTGTGCTAGACTGACTCTAGTCTTACGCACAGTAGGTGTTTCAGAAATATTGGTTGGATTTGTGGAATTGAGTCCATCTCCATAACCTGTTTCATGAATGGAGAAACTTCCCATTTCTAGGCCTGGTTCTCAATCCACTGAGCCACCCAGCTGTCTCCCATAAATGGAGAAACCATGGTCCATGGAGATTATCTTGTTTGCTTCAGAGAAGCTAAGAATCACACCAGTTTTCCTTTAACCCAACTCAGTCTCTCAGAGGTAACAGTTGCTTGGTAAGTATTGAATGAAGGAAGAAAGAGAGGAAGGAAGGAAGACAGAGAGGAAGGAAGGAAGGAAGGAAGGAAGGAAGGAAGGAAGGAAGGAAGGAAGGAAGGAAGACAGAGAGAAAGATAGAAAGACAGAAAGGAAGAAAGAAGTGGGGCAGATGTGAATGGCATTTACATATTTAGGGAATACTGTGGGTAAAGATCCAGAGGAAGGAGAAAGCATGGAACCTGTGTGGAGAGTGAAAAGTAAGTCTGGGACATAGAGAACAGAGGAAGAAAGAAATGTTCTGGAATAAGTTAGGGAAGGCAAGATGGTAAAAGACTCTGGAAGTCTTGAAAGTCAAGCTAAGTCATTTGAACAATAAAAAATAGTAAGATATCTATACTGGTGGATGTATTGGAGAGAATGAAGAATGTTTTGAGGACCTGGGGAGAAAACTAGAAATAGAGGGCTATAGTAGAAATTGAGTAACTCTCACTTGTTTAGTTAAAAACAACAACAACAGAAAAAAAAAAAAAAANGAAGGAAGGAAGGAAGGAAGGAAGGAAGGAAGGAAGGAAGGAAGGGAGGGAGGGAGGAAGGGAGGAAGGAAGGAAGGAATGATGTACTGTCTCTGTTAAGCAGAGCCAATGCAAAATATGATTTTTTTTCTAGACCTGAATGCTTTCTCTTAAGAAATCTCTGCTACCAGATTCCCAACTGCACAGGCAGGAAGGAAGCAGAGTTGTCCCCATTGCCCTTCTTGTGTAATAAGAGCCCTGCTGGGTTTCTGGGGAAGCAGGAGAGGCTGCCTTGCCCAGGGAAATGGGGTCAGGGACCTCAGTCATAGGCCCCTCTCCTGAGAGCCCAGTCTATGGCTTAGCAGGAGTGAGAGACAAAGGGAAACACAAGCTGAGTGAGCAGTTCTGCAATGGAATTCACAGATACTAAGCTGTCAAACTGGTGGCAGGAGGCCAAAATGAATTGTGTGGTTGCTGCGGGTTTCTTTTTTCTTTTTCTTTTTCCAAATAATAGAAAAGGAGAACACAGCTAATAAGACCTGGTTGGGGGGGGGGGGGGGGACGGGCTGTGTCTCATCTTGCAGCAGGGCCATCTGGGAAGCCCCCTTGGGATCCTCCACTGGCTTCCTTTCCTGTCGTGGTGGGATTGGCTGATGTTGCCTTTTAGACAGCACTGGCTCTGCTCTGCTGGTTTCCTGATGCTGCCCCCATTGCCAGAGTGGAAGCCTGTTTATTCCAAGTGCAAGGATGAAGCTGTCCTCCGTATGGGGCCCCGGCAGGGGAGTGTTGAGAGAATGTGGAAATTCATTCCCAGCTAATATGGAGAAGCAACAGAGGATTTCAGCCCAGAGCTAAGAGCCATCTTAGCCCTCGACTGAGTCTCCGCTCCCTGGTGAACCACATCTGTTTCTGTTGTTTGTGATGTTTCTGGACGGCCAGAGCTGGCCTAGATGTGGCGTCTGGTCCCTTCCATCTCCGGCCCCGTGACCTCTCGAAGGGCTGCGCCCCAGCTTCGTGGCCAGAGCCAAGAAGATCGTAGGTACACCTCGATCTGCACGACGGCTCAGCAGCCCTCAATGAGGAGGGCGGACACTCCGCTGGCCAAAATCAAAGTGTAACCTCCGTAGGGGGTCCCAAAGCGTCACGGCCCTTCTACAGACCAAAAGAAAAGCTCTTCTGAATAAGCGAAAGGAAACCAGAGGAAGACGTTGCAAATGATACAACTGCTCAAGGAGCTGCTCAAAAGGCCAAAGCCAACCCTGGAGCCATCCCTGAACCAGAAAACTGCCGCCTAGGATCACAGGATAAAAGTCAGAAGCTTCCTTACAACTCCTCTAATTTGGGGCAGCTGGGTAGCTCAGTGGATGGAGAGCCAGGCCTAGAGATGGGAGGTCCTGGGTTCAAATCTGGCCTCAGACACTTCCTAGCTGTGTGACCCTGGGCAAGTCACTTGACCCCCATTGCTTAGCCCTCACCACTCTTCTGCCTTGGACAGAAGGTAAGGGTTTAAAAATAAAATAAAATAAAATGCACAATGACAGATCTGCCGGGAATCTCATCATGTTTTAGGAATAACTTGTATTTCTTGAATAACAAAAACAAAAGCTATTCTTCACAGCCAATATTCATGTATCTGACATTTTCTTGGCAAAGATAGTGGAGTGGTTTGCCATTTCCTTCTCCAGCTCAGTTTATAGATGAGGAACTGAGGCAAACAGGGTGAAGTGACTTACTCAGGGTCACACAGCTAATAAGGATCTCAGCCCCAATTAGAACTCAGAAAGATACGTCTTCCTGATTTCAGGCCCAGCCCTCTAGCCACGATGCCAGCTCCCTGCCCTGGGATAAGGAGGGCAGTGGTCAAAGGGGAAAACGGCCAAAGGTGATGAACAAACCGTTCTCCAAAGAGCAATGGGAAAGTCTTCATAATCAGATGAAAAAACTGCTCCGAATGACCAAGAATAAGAGAAAAACAAATCAAAACAGCTCAGAAGTTTTACCCAAGACCCTGAAAATTTGCAAAAATGACCCCCAAAATGGCAAGAGCCAATATTGGGGGAAGAGACGCACATTCATGATTGTTGGGAGTTGGGAAATGATATAACGATTTTGGAGAAAAATTTGGAAATATGCCAATAAAGTGATTTAAAAGTGACTAGCAATGCCCATGCCACCTGAAGCAGGGCCTCGGCTACTGGCTTTATGCCCCAAGGATGCCAACGATATTTTTAGCAGCATTTTTTGCGATAGCTAAGAATTATAAACCAACAAACACTTGAGCAATAGCTAAAGTGTAGCACATGAATATAATGGCGTGCCCTGTTGTTCTTCAGTCATTTCAGTTATGAGTGACTCTTGGGGAGTTTTCTTGGTGACGATACTGGAGTGGTTTACCATTTCCTTCTCCAGCTCATTTTTATAGAAGAGGAATTTTATAGATTTTTTAAAAAGGATTTTTTTCAAACCCTTCCCTTCTGTCTTAGAATCAATAACGAGTATTGCTTCCAAGGCGGAGGAGTGGTAAGGGCTGGCAATGAGGGTCAAGTGACTTGCCTAAGATCACACAACTAGAAAAATGCCTGCAGTCAGATTTGAACCCAGGATCACCCGTCTCTAGGCCTGGCTCTCAATCCACTGAGCCACCCAGCTGGCTCTTTTTTTTTTTTTTTTAACCCTTAACTTCTGTGTATTGGCTCCTAGGTGGAAGAGTGGTCAGGGTGGGCCATGGGGGTCAAGTGACTTGCCCAGGGTCACACAGCTGGGAAGTGTCTGAGGCCGGATTTGAACCCAGGACCTCCCATCTCTAGGCCTGGCTCTCCATCCACTGAGCTACCCAGCTGGCCCTTTAAAAGGAATTTTTAAAATACACACATACAAAATGGATGAGGAAACTGAAGTAAACAAGGTTAAGTGTCTTGCCCATGTTCAAGTGTCTGAGGCCAAATTTGAACTCAAGTCTTCAAGCCTCCAGACCCTGTGCTCTATCCACTGCACACTTAATTGCCCTAAAGGGATCCCACTGCACTCTAAGAAATGATATGTGATGAATAGAGAGAAGTCTGAAAAGATCTATATGAACTGATACAAAGTGAGGTCAGCAGAGCCAAGAAAATGATACACACAGTAACTATAACAATGTAAATGGAAAGAACAATATGCCAGAAATAACAAAAATAAATGTTACAAAATCATAAAGATCAAGTCTCAACTTACCTCTTGGTGGAAATGGGAGGTCCACAGGTCTTACACACTGCACATGTTTTTTAATTTTCTCAACCTACTCTCAGTTTTGATGATTTCTGTTTCCTCTCTAAAAAATAGCCCCCTGCTACTATCATGTGGAATATTTCTCAGGGAGGGAGAGGAATAAATGGGATACTGTGGCGACATCAGAAATAGAAAGCATCAATAAAGAATTCTTTAAAAAACAAAAAAAACTGTTTCCTTTCCATCATTATCCTTGAGGGGGAAAGAGCATAGCATGACCAAAACCACCCAGATGACAGATACAACAACAAACAGAGATATGGAGACAGGAACAATCTCCTAAATCTATACACATCAACCACACCAAAATGATACCACTTCATCTAGGTTTAGCATGCTGAGTTGTTGAAGTGCTTTGTAAAAGCCTTAAAGTGCTATTAAATACAAGCTGCTATTATTATTATTATTAATAATTCTAATGTATTCAAATTAGTAATATGGCATGATAGGGCAAGCTAGGTGGCTCAGTGGATAGACTAGAGATAAGAGGTCCTGGGTTCAAATCTGGTCTCAGACACTTCCCAGCTATGTGACCTTGGCCAAGTCACTTAACCCCAATTGCTTGCTCCTTACCATTCTTCTGCTTTAGAACCGATACTTAGTATTAATTCTAAGGCAGAAGGTAAAAGATATTTTTAATGGCATGATATGATAATTAATAATAATCACTAACTCCCAAGGCAAACACCATCTAACCAATTCAGCTTTCATCAGCTGTCTTAGCTAACAAAATTAGAACTGAGTAGAGTCAATAGACTTGGGAAAAGCAGCATAGAGCCATGAGGCTCGAGTCAGGAAATACAACGGAAGAAGGGATGTTGAGAAAGACATAAAGACCTTTACCTGACTAGGTTAGTGCAGGGTCCTGGCCACCGGCAGCTCTGGTACACCCTCTGGAATACTGTTTCTGATCCATTTTGTATTTGACAGGAAACCATTTTTGTCACTGTATGATGGCACCAGTTCCTGCGGGAAAGAAGAAACCTTCACATGTCAAATATGCTCTTTCCTAAGCCAACTACCATGACAGCAGCTTTCAGAACTATGGAATCCTGAAGGACCATACTGTACAAAAGCCCCTTTATCTTAGAGATGAGGGAATTGAGGCCCTGAGAGGTTTAGGTGACTTGTCCAAGGTCACCCAGGTAGTATCTGAAGTGGGATTTGAACCCCAGTCCTCTGAATCCAGAAGCAATGCCTTCTACTAACCCATCAGTACCAACCAAGGTAATAGATGTAAAGTACAATGATACTATAATGTGCTATCAAAGTGGAAGCTAATTTTATCATCATAAGATCATGGACTTAGCCATGCAAGTAACCTGAGAAGTCACCTAATTACAAAAGAAGTATCCAAGTGCCAAAGAAGGGATGAGGCTGGTCCAAGGTCATTCTGGTAAGGTTAGAATTCAAATCCAGGTGCCTGATTCTAATCTAGTGAGCTTTCCATTTTTCTCCTGGTGCTTCACCTCACGATTATCACTCCTGTTATTATCTCCATCAGAGAATAGCCATCTTGGACTCCACAGGCTAGAATCTTTGGCTGTTATCACTCAAAAACCTCCTCCCCAAAGGAGGACTAAAGGACACGTCATGGACATTCTGAGGAAAGCCTCACATTTGTGAAAGCCCCATCCTCTGCCGAGTTTGATGGGACCTCTGAAGCGTTTGTCCTCCAGCATCCTCACAAAAAAAGGTCAAAAAAATAAGGATGATTCTATTTCAAAGAGAGGGAAAGTAAGTCAAAGAGACCATGAACCATTTACAACAGATACATCCCCAGTAAGAGAATTCATTCAAGCCTTGAACCATTCTTGTGCACTTGGGTGGTACTGTGTGTAGAAGTACAGTGTGGATTTGTGGTGAGGAAGACCAGAGTTCAAATCCTGCCTCAGATAGCTATATGATACTAGGCAAGTCACATAAACCTCTTTTAGCTCAGTTTCTTCATCTGTAAAATTGAGATAATAGCACAGACTTCATAGGCATGCTTGAGGCCCGAGTGAGATGTAACTATTCAGAGCACTTTGTGAACCTTAAAGAACTAAGGAAATGCTATTTATAATTATATACCAGTTATGTTATCATATATAATGCTAGTTACATATCAAATATTATATCAAATTATTACATATTATCTTTATTACATTTATAATATTTATTATTATTGTTAGGATGCCAAAAGATACAGAAAAGCATTGGCTTCTCATAGAGAGAAGAATATGATGTACCCCTGACTCGAGCAAATAAATGTTAGCATAAAATATGTGCCTTGTAACACATGAAGAGGTTTTAAGGACATTTAGCCTAGTTTCAACCATTCGTGTTTGTTTTGTTTTGTTTTCAGAAAAAAAAAATGTGGAGCTGGTTAACCACTTTCAGCAAGAACTGTCCTATCTGCCGATAATATCTACATCTGGCTTAATATAAACATTTAACACCAGGATCTTCACTCTGAGGAGTGTTTTGTAGCCAAGGCTTTTGGCAAAGAAAAAAATTGGGTGTCAGAAAACTTTTTTTTAAAAATGCATCGAATCTTTCTCTCTGGATATCTAATCTTTTAATGGGCTGAAAATGGTTTGCACAATTATAGGCATGCCTCCCCTCCCCCCAAAATGAAAAAGGTAAGAATGGATAAAGAAAACCGAGGAGACTCTATTCTTTTAAAATCTGAATTCAAAACCACATGCAATAACCAGATTTCATCCAGGCTCCTAGAACAGCTTCTCTCCACACGTCCACATGCACACTTGGGCACACACATAGACACACACGCTCTCCGGCTGTTTGTTACTATCTCACTTTCGGGTTTAGTGCTATTGACCACGATTTTATCAGTCACGTAATTCAGTTTATCATTCTTTAAAGCTGAATGCCCACCATCCTTTGGTTCATCGCTAGGGCACAGTGTGAAAAGTAAGACACAGATGAAGGTAGCCAAAGGTAACCTGCAGGATATTATACCTGGAATTACCTTCAATATCATTTATGCCTTAACAGAAGAGAAACCCAGAGAGGGGGCAAGGACTTGCCCAGGGTCAACACAGTTTGTATTTCAGCGACAATAAAGGCTTAACTCTAGATATGATGACTAAGAACGAAGGCTGGCCTTTGGCAAAAGTATTGGTAAAGTCTGTCTCTGACCCTTGAGTTGCTCATTTGTTAAGTCATCTCTACCCAGCACAGTATCTTTTCCACTCCATGCTCTCCTATGCAACCCCATTCCCAAAGCACAGAATTGCTTTTGCATTGTCTACCCACTCTGAGGATTGTGAATTAATGTCATCCACCAGAAGCCCTAAGATATATGATGTGTGGTTTTAGGATCTTGGCACCTAGGAGGGTGAGGGACCTCAGAGATCACCACATCATAGCTCTAGAACCAGAAAGGCTCTCAGAGGTCATCTTGTCCAACCTCTTCATTTTAAAAGTGAGGAAAATGAGGTAAAGTGTTACAGGTGAAGTGACTTGCCCAAGTACTTTGGGCCATATATCTAGCAGTTGGTTTTCAGAGTCCAGAGTTTATGGAAAATCTGTCACTTTAAAAAAAAACCATAATTCAGAATTACTTCCCAGGAAGACTGGGTCAATCTATAATTCAACCAACAAGTCATTAGTGCTTTTGCTTTCCTGTTATCTCTCCAAATTTGATTATTTCTGTCTTTGGCCATCTTTGACAGTTTGCTGGACAAAACTTAAAAGCGGCATCAATTTGTGCTTCCCTTATATGATGGATATGACTCAATTTTTCAGATGGTTGTTAATATTTTTCATTCTTATTTTAAGAACTATTTCTTCATATCCTTTGACTACTTATATGTCTAGGTCTTAACAGAGGAAATTAACAAATACAAATCTTAGATGTTGGATCCATAGAGAATTTTCATGCAAAGATTTTCCCTATTACCCTACCTGCACTAATTTTATTAATATACAAGTTTCTTGCCTCTTGTCTTTCACCATCTCTATCCTCTACCTCCTAGTCTTAGCTATGAATGGTACTTTTAGTTTCCTCCAGTTTTAAAATCATTTGACCTCTCATATATTCATATATTCCCTTGGAGCTTACTGTGGCATATAGAATAAGATGTTGGTCAAAACCTATTTTTTACTCTCTTTCCAGTTTTCTGGCACTTCCTGTCAAATAGGAAGTCCTTCAAGTTATCTTCATGGGACTACCACTGAATTGCTTACTGGGCTTGACTATTTTTAATTCTTTCTTGGCTAGTTCTGTTTCACCATTCTATGGTGTTTTTTTTTTTATGAGAACCAATTAGTTTTGATGGTTACTACTTTATAATATAATTAGAGTTTGAGGTCTGGGAGCATTACTTCCTTTTTGTTCCTACTTTTCTCCCTATTGGTTTCCTTGGAATTCTAGACATTTTGTTCCTACAAATGAATTGTATTGTTATTTTTCTAACTCTATCAAGTAATTTCTTGATTGTTAATTGTTATAGTACTACATCTATAAATTTAGGTAATATGATCATTTTTATTATATTGGCATGGCCCAACCATGAGCAGTGACTATCCTTCTAATTATATTAAGTCTTAAGAAGATTCCTTTAAAAGAATATGAAGAAAGTACAGGTAGTATCCCTAGTCTGAAATTTTAGAGAAGTAGCTCTGTGATTCTAATGATATGAAAAGAAATTATTACAGCAAGGAAGAAAAGGGAAGATTGTCTAAAGAGACTGAAGTGAATTCTCATAGGGAACTATTAAACAATTAAGATTCCTTAAAAATATTTCTGTGCAGAAGGTGGAAACAAGGGCAACTAAAAGATGATGACTGTAAGAGTAGCATGATACTATAAAAATATCACCACCATGCCCATCAACTGAGGAATGGTTTAACAAGCTATGGTATGTGATTGTGATGAAACACTATTGTGCTATAAGAAATGAAGAGCAAGATGCTTTCAGAAAAATCTGAGAAGACTTATATGAACAGATGCAAAATAAAGTGAACAGAACCAAAAGAACATTATACGCAATAGCAATAATACTGCATGACAATCAACTGTGAATGACTTAGCTATTTACAATGATCCAAGAAAATTCATAAGAATTTATGATGAAAAATGCTATCTACTACCAGAGAAAGAACTGATGGAATCTGAATCTGGATCAAGGCATACTTTTTTTAAACCTTTTTTGTTTTTCTTGCTTTTTTTGGAATTTCTGTATTTCCTTTGGCAACATAACTAATATGGAAATATGTTTTGCATAACTGTACATGAATAATCTATATATCAGATTGCTTACCTTCTCAAGGAGTGGGGAGGGGAAGGAGAGAAGGAATTCAAAAATTTTTAAATAAATGTTAAAATTTTGGGTTTACTTGTAATGGAAAAAAATTTTAATATATTGCCACTCATGTTATTGCTATAATATTCTCAAAGAGTTGAAGTTCAGGAAGAATAACATGGATGACGAAAAAGATCTTGAGGCACAGCAGAAATAGCTCTGGATTTGGAGTCCAAAAACCTGAACCACTACCCCAGCCATCACCAGCTGCCTTTGTGAGTTTGAGCAAGTAAATGGCTTCACCTCTCTTGCTATTACCCATCTGTAAAATGAGGGGCTTAGACTTGTCTGAGGTGGGATTCAAAACCAAACTCCATATCCAGGACTCTATCCATTAAGTTGCTCTGACTGAACAGATCATTTTATTTCATCAAATAAGATGAAATTTAACATGGCTAAATATACAGCATTAAATATGGGCTCAAAAACTCAGATACCCCAGTAAAGAGTTGAGAGGTTAAGATGACAGAATGACAATAATCCATATGAAATAAAGGATTTTAGGGGGTTGCAAGCTTAATATAAGTTAATTGTGTGACAATAGTCAAAAAAGCAAAGAGGCAAGGTACAATGACCTAAGGCAGGACTAACCCTCCTATACCCTGCCCAAGTCAGATTATGTCTAGAATGATGTTTTTAGTTCTAGTTGCCAACTTTGAAGATGCCCAATTAAATGGAATGCTTCCAGGGCCGGACATCCAAGGGATAATGAGAGAACTATAGACTAGGTCATTTAATGAACCATTGGAAATATTAGAGATGTTGGGGAAGGCTGTGGGAAGACACAATCCTATAGAATCTTCAATTATTTAAGGAGCTACTGTGTAGAAAAAGCATTTGCCTTGTTCTGTGTGGCTCCAGAAGGCAGAAACTGAAACAATGAAATTTTAGAGAATCAGGCAAAGGCTAAAAATAAGGAAACACTGTCTGATCATTAGAGCTATTCACAAGTGGAAAAGGCTGGTAGAGTAGCTAAGATTTTCCCAAATTCTGGAGGTTTTTCAACAACAGGTTGGATGATGACTTGTAAAAGGGATTCCTGTTCAGATCCAACTTATATTAAGTACCCAACAATGAAATTCTATGTGATAATTCAAGTAAGGAGAGAAGATGTGATCACTGAAGTAGAAAATTGTAAAGAGAGAAGAAAACAAGGATTATGCTTTTTTTCTGATTGAACAATATAATGGAACATTTGCTTAAAAAATAATTTATCATTGGCATTAAATTTTCTTATTTCCAAAGAATTCAGAGAAGCAAAGAAGATTTATATGAATAGATCCAAAGTAAAGTAAGATGGAATAAAAAACAATATAATCCACAACTACAACAATGATAATTAAATGAATCACATGCAAAAACACTCACCCAAACAACAACAATACTATATATATATATATATATATATATATATATATATATATATATCCAGAGACAGAGATACACACATACAGAGAGAGAGAGACAGAGACAGAGACAGAGACAGAGACAGAGAGACAGAGACAAGACAAAGAGAAACAGAGACAGAAAGTCAAACACTCTTAATAAGTTGATTAGTTTTACCAAACTGCTTCTTTTTCTTCTAATCTTTTAAAACAAATTCTTTTTTACAAGAGGATCAATTCGTGAAGAAGAATATATAAGAAATGAAAGTGAAGTAAAAACAAGAGGAAAAGAGTATAACTTTTAAACGACTTTTTCCCATTTCTTTGTACATTAACTCCATTCAGGTTTGGAATCTCTTTCAATACTGGCATTAAGATCATCCAGTAAAATGATTCTGTTTCTCTTTGGAATATTGAAAGGGTCTTAGTCAACAATGGTACAAAAGTTCTCAAGTTCTACAACATGAAATATTAGCTCTTATAGGCTGATGGCAATAGTGTGGGAGTTACTACCCACCATAAATAGAACAGTTACTCAAGAGCCCCTGACAACTTTTCAGTCACAAACTAATGGGAGATTATAATAATAATAACCCAACTCAATTCAAGAGACTATAAAAATAATAACCACCTTTTCCTCTCTACTACAAGTTCTGTTCATTCCTCTGGAGATAACTCCTGTGTCATCAGAGGTCTCAGAAAGTCCCATATACCATTACCACTTAAACATAAAACCTCCAAACTTTTAAAAGGTACCTTCTCCAAGCTGACCTAGAACTCTGCTAATTGAGGATTAATTATTCGTGGACTCTAGTCTGCAAATAAAAGTTGGTGAGACATAAGAGCAAAGTAAAACATTTCCTGCCAAGTACCTCCTTTATCTTTCTTCATGGTTGCCCAAGTAGCCACCACATTATAGTGGAACATAAAGAAAATTTGTAAAAAGGTTTTTGCTACAATTTTTTTTACAATTGCAGAAGTTAATGCCTTTCTAAAAATTTATATTTTTTATTCCCCAAATTTCTACTACTTTATCTATTCCCTAATAGACACAATGACCAGAAGAGTAAAGGCCATTTTTGTGTGCCTTGGAAATTTATAGACACCATGGAAAAACATTTTTAGACACCCATAAGCTTGAGATCCTGGAACAAAGAAAGTTAACAGACATGGAGAGCACCTTCTCCAATACTTTTAACAGAGCTACAAAGTAAAATATACACATATACATGCATTCATGCACAAACATACACAGAGAAATCCTGTTGGGATGGTTTCTGATTAGTGAAACAAATCAAACATATCCTAGTAAAGGAAAGTACTACTGTCGTGACTTTA
Organism: Gracilinanus agilis; assembly: GCF_016433145.1. Taxonomy (NCBI): domain Eukaryota; kingdom Metazoa; phylum Chordata; class Mammalia; order Didelphimorphia; family Didelphidae; genus Gracilinanus; species Gracilinanus agilis. The sequence continues at coordinate 505,873,733 of NC_058133.1, read as the reverse complement.
TGTCAATCTTCTTAGGATAATTTGCTCTAAAATCTGTCTTAGTTGGACCAAATTTGATCATATTCTCCCAAAGAATACACTAATGACCTCTCCTATCAAGGTTGGCATCTCTATAGATTGTGGTTCTCCCTAAAACTCCTATCCACATGACAACTGTAACAGATTATATTTTTGTTTGTAAAAGGATAATAAAGTGGGTATTTTGCTTAGCTGTGATTAGCATTTAAAGCACATTTTAAAACCCAGTAGTAGTGTTTTGATAAGTAGATAGATTTTTCCAGACTTTCCTCATAACATTTTTTAAGCTATCAATTTCTTTGCAATACTTAGAAAGAATTTAAGTAAATCAAAGGTGACTTTTATAGGAAATGATGCCAATCTGAAATTCTGCCACTACCAACATTTTCATAAAAGCCTGAACAGTATTAGGATCCAAGTTAATTTGCTTTTAATGGCTCAAAGGGGATGGGTGGTTCCCCGACCCCTTGAGATAGACAATAGTTTTCCCTCTGTGTGAAGGTGTCCAGTTAAGCATATTTCTAAAACTGTTTTTTTTGCCCTGAGGGTTTGTTCTTACTGTTAGGAATCTCTCTAGAGCCTTCCATCATCTCAGGGAATTCCAAGGATCTGTGCCACATAGTTGATCCATAGATAGATCATGAAATCATAGAATTTAAGAGTTGGAAGGGATTACTTAGTACTCCAGTCCAAGTCATACATATAAGAAATCCCAATTCTAGTATGTGTGATAAATGTCATCTATCCTCTGTCTGAAAATCATCAAGGAGGGGGAACCCAACACCTCCCAAAGCTGCCCAGTTCACTTTGGGACAGCTCAGATTGCCACAAAATCTTTCCCAAAATCAAACCTAAATTGGTCTCTTCAAAACATCTTTCTTTTGCTCCTGGATGTGCCTTTTTGAGGCAAAACACACTCGAACAAGCACAATAACACTTCCATATTACTATACTTCCAATACATGAAGATAGCTATCATGCCCCTCCCTATCACCTTCGATCTTCCCCTATACATGCCCAGTTCCTTCCACCAGTCCTCACATGGTATGATCTCAAATCCCTTCTCCCTCCACCTTGCCCTCTTCTTGGTTATATCCAACTCACAAACAGCTTTACATTGTGACACTCGGGAACCCTATGGTTCAACTAGGGCCATAGTATGTGAGCTCACAATACTCCATTTTGAAGCTAGACTGAGAGGTCTAGAGTATGGCCTTTTACATATAGAGGTTCCCACTTTAGAAAATATGGGCCAGACTCCAGCAAGTAATTAAGAAGGTCATCCACCATGATCAGGTGGGATTTATACCAGGAATGCAAGGATGGTTCAACATTAGGAAAACCATCCACATAATTGACCATATCAACAGTCTAACAAACAAAAATCACATGATCATCTCAATAGATGCTGAAAAAGCCTTTGACAAAATACAGCATCCATTCCTATTGAAAACATTGAAAAGTATAGGAATAGAAGGACCCTTCCTAAAAATAATAAGCAATATATACCTAAAACCATCAACAAGCATCATATACAATGGGGATAAATTAGAAGCCTTTCCAATAAGATCAGGAGTGAAACAAGGATGCCCATTATCACCTCTATTATTTAACATTGTACTAGAAACACTAGCAATAGCAATTAGAGAAGAAAAAGAAATTGAAGGTACCAAAATAGGCAATGAGGAGACTAAGCTATCACTCTTTGCAGATGATATGATGGTCTACTTAAAAAATCCTAGAGAATCAACTAAGAGGCTGGTAGAAATAATCAACAACTTTAGCAAAGTGGCAGGATACAAAATAAATGCACATAAATCATCAGCATTTCTATATATATTTCTATATATATATATATATATATATTTCTATACATTTCCAACACATTAGAACAGCAAGAGGTAGAAAGAGAAACACCATTCAAAATCACCCTAGACAATATAAAATACTTGGGAATCAATCTAACAAAACAAACACAGCTATTATACGAAAACAACTACAAAACACTTTCCAAACAAATAAAACTGGACCTCAACAATTGGAAAGCCATTAACTGTTCATGGGTAGGACGAGCTAACATAATAAAAATGAACATCCTACCCAAGTTAATTTACCTATTTAGCGCCATACCTATCAAATTACCAAAAAACTTCTTTACTGAATTAGGAAAAACTATAACAAATTTCATCTGGAATAATAAAAGATCAAGAATATCAAAGGAAATAATGAAAAAAAATGTGAAGGAAGGGGGCCTAGCAGTACCAGATATCAAACTATACTATAAAGCAGCAGTCATTAAATCAATATGGTACTGGCTAAAAGATAGAAGGGAGGATCAGTGGAATAGACTCGGGGTTAATGATGTCAGCAAGACAGTGTATGATAAACCCAAAGAGCCCAACTTTTGGGACATGAATCCACTATTTGACAAAAACTGCTGGGAAATTTGGAAAACAATATGGGAGAGATTAGGCTTAGATCAACATCTCATACCCTATACCAAGATAAATTCAGAATGGGTGAATGACTTGAATATAAAGAGGGAAACTATAAATAAGTTAAGTGAACACAGAATAGTATACTTGTCAGATCTCTGGGAAAGGAAAGATTTTAAAACTAAGCAAGAGTTAGAGAAAATTACAAAATGTAAATTTAATGGTTTTGATTATATTAAGCTAAAAAGCTTTTGTACAAACAAAAACAATGTAGTCAAAATCAGAAGGGAAACAACAAATTGGGAAAAAATCTTTATAACAAAAAACTCTGACAGGGGTCTAATCACTCAAATATACAAGGAGTTAAAGCAATTGTATAAAAACTCAAGCCATTCCCCAATTGATAAATGGGCAAGAGACATGAATAGGCAATTTTCAGGTAAAGAAATCAAAAGTATCAATAAGCACATGAGAAAGTGTCCTAAATCTCTAATAATTAGAGAAATGCAAATCAAAACAACTCTGAGGTATCACCTCACACCTAGCAGATTGGCTAAAATGAAAGAAGGGGAGAGTAATGAATGTTGGAGGGGATGTGGCAAAATCGGGACATTGATGCATTGCTGGTGGAGTTGTGAAACGATCTGGCCATTCTGGCTGGCAATTTGGAACTATGCCCAAAGGGCTATAAAAGAATGCCTGCCCTTTGATCCAGCCATACCATTGCTGGGTTTGTACCCCAAAGAGATCATAGATAAACAGACTTGTACGAAAATATTTATAGCTACGCTTTTTGTAGTGGCAAAAAACTGGAAAATGAGGGGATGTCCTTCAATTGGGGAATGGCTGAACAAATTGTGGTATATGTGGGTGATGGAATACTATTGTGCTAAAAGGAATAATAAACTGGAGGAATTCCATGCAAATTGGAGAGACCTCCAGGAAGTGATGCAGAGCGAAAGGAACAGAGCCTGAAGAACATTGTACACAGAGACTGATATACTATGGTAAAATCAAATGTAATGGGCTCCTGTACCAGCAGCACTGCAATGACACAAGACAGCTCTGAGGGATTTATGGTAAAGATGCTACCCACATTCAGAGGAAGGACTGCAGGAGAGGAAACATATAAGATAAACAATTACTTGAATGCATGGGCTGAGGCGGACATGAATGGGAAATAGACCCTGAACGAGGACACGTTACAACCAGTGGAAATGTGCGTTGGCCATGGGTGGGAGGAGAGCGGGGGGTGAAGGGGAAAGTAGGGGCATAAAGTATGTAAACAGGTTAAAAACAAATATTAATAAATGTCTAATAAAAAAAAAAAAGAAAAAATATGGGCCAAGGAGTAGGCCATTTAAAAGCCAGATAGAACATGGAGTTGTTGGAACTTCAGATGAGACCCTTGAGTGACTTTTTATTAAGAAATATCTTAAAACTTTTGAAGTCATAAGATCACAGTGGACAATAGTCTCCATGGGATCAGCTCTTCGGTCTACCCATTTTGAGAAGAGCACAAAGGGAGACTATGACTGGGCTCCTTCAGCCTCGATGATCTGGGCATTTCCTTCTTGTTGTTAGTAGGAGTGATACTTCTAGAATTTTCAAAATGAGTTACAGCTGAAAGAGATGGTGACTATATCTTGTGAGGGGATTAACTCAGTATCTTGCTAAGTAACCTGGAGTGTCTGTACTTTGGGGAGGTTAGTAGAAGAGGAAGGTAATATGAGTCATTCGCCTCCAATGACCAGAATCTTTATCTAATAGTATAGCAGCATGAGAACTTTCCCAGTTGGTTTTTATGAAAGTCATTCATCTCTAGGGAAGAATGAAAGCAGACCATCTCCTAGAACAGTGGTTCCCAAACCCAAAAGGGTACCACCCCCTTTACAGAAAAAATATGACTTAGTGCCCCCTGTCACATACTATCACTGCCCCCTTACAGTTATTCACTGCCCCCAAATGCACGTGTGGCCATCACCGCCTCCCTGGATCGCTGCAGCACCCACCAGGGGGCGGTGGCACCCACTTTGGGAATCACTGTCCTAGAACATACTCAGGAATTAGCCTACTTCCATCAGCCAATCAATAGACCTCTTCTCTGCTCACATCAGAAAAATCCCAAGAAATGTTCTGCTAAAACTGTCATAGAGAAAATACTCAGCTGGTAAGTATAATGAGTGATTTCACTAATGGTACTTCTCTCACTAAAAATGAGGATTTTTTAAATTTTTATTTATTTTTATTTTTAAATTTTATTTAATTAATTAATTTGGAATATTTTTCCATGGTTACAAGATTCATGTTCTTTCCTTCCCCTTCCCCAACCCCCTCCTATAGCCAATGTGCAACTCCACTGGGTTTTACATGTGTCATTGATCAGGACCTATTTCCATATTATTGATATTTGCACCAGGGTGATCATTTAGAGTCAATATCCCCAATCATATCTCCATCGACCCATGTGATCAAGCAGTTGTTTTTCTTCTGTGTTTCTGCTCCCACAGTTCTTCCTCTGGATGTGGATAGTTTTCTTTCTCATAAGTCCCTCAGAATTGTCCTGGATCGTTGCATTGCAGCTAGTAGAGAAATCCATTACATTCGATTGTACCACAGTATATCCATCTCTGTGTACAAGGTTCTCCTGGCTCTGCTCCTTTCACTCTGCATCAATTCCTGGAGGTCATTCCAGTTCACATGGAATTCCTCCAGTTCAAAAAAATGAGGTTTTTTTAAAGACTAGGTCCTTCCTGGATTCAAGTTATTAACATCTAAATTCATCTAATGCTTATGAGGTTAAGGTGCCAACAACTCTAAGTGAGGCTGCAACTACTTTTTTTTAAACCCTAACTTCTGTGTATTGGCTTCTTGGTGGAAGAGTGGTAAGGGTGGGCCATGGGGGTCAAGTGACTTGCCCAGGGTCACACAGCTGGGAAGTGTCTGAGGCTGGATTTGAATCTAGGACCTCCCATTTCTAGGCCTGACTCTCAATCCACTGAGCTACCCAGCTGCCCCCTTGCAACTACTTTTTGAAGGCAGCTTCTGTTCTCAATGACTGTTAACAGGAGACCAAGACAAAGGATGAGACTGATTGCAGAACAGACCCATGAGGGCCAAGAGAACACACAAACCCAGGAGCTAAGGATAAACTGAGACAATCTGAAATGATCCTAAATGAGGAGAACCAAGTTGAGAAGGAACCAAAAGAAGGAAAACCAAGAGCAGAAGCAACCTAAGAAGCTAGATCACAGATGACAAAAAGCTGCTGACCAACAAGATGATCTGGTTCACACACTTCTAAAGTGTGGGCCATTCCAATGTGGTAGATCAGTCATAGTTAGACACACTATACTTTGACCCTGAAGTAGAATCATTTCAGCACTCTTCCAGTATGAAAGACAATAGCCAATTACCTTGTACTAGAGGGAATGCAACACAAAATCACAATTAGACTTTTTTTTTAAAGAAATACATAGTAACTTGGGGATAGAATGGGAAAGATGTGCTAACTGTTGGAAAAAGGAAAGACCTTTTGAGTCAGTGGTATTTGAACCTAGCTCTAAAGAGAGCTAGAGGCTCCAAAACAATGATTAAAATATTAAAGTTCAAAGGGCCAAGGGCAAATTTTTGGGGCACAGAACTAGAGTTCTCCTTCCAAGTTGTCACTTACCCATTTGTTTTGCTTGACTAGAGATGTTTGTAATAGGGGTTTTCTATTTCTTTCTCAATGGGGAGGAGGGTAATGATATGAGAGAAGGCATTTTTTGTTTGAAAATAAAATAAAATTTAACTTAGAAGAATGTATCCCTGTGAGAATGGATACCATTTATTATGTTCCAAAGCAAAAGTTATCAAGGTGGTCTAGAGAGTTAGTCTTGGAGTCAGGAAGATGTTCCTTCAAGTCTTTCAGAAGACCCAAGCTGACCTGGCAAGTTACTTAATCTCTTGGCAATCTAGGCAACTAGACTATAAACCAGTGATGGGCAAACTATGGCCCGCGGGCCAGATGCAGCCCCCTGAAATGTTCTATCTGGCCTCACGACATTATTCCTAATCTGACGAATACAATGAGTAGGATACAATACAATGAAACTTTGAAAGAGTTGCCTTAGAAACAGACCAACAGATGAGCATTTCCTTTCCTTTGGCCCCTCTTTAAAAAGTTTGCCCATCATTGCTATAAACCATAGACTTGCATTGATAGAATTTCTTCACCAATTCAAGTGAGACCACTGGAGCTGAATCGCTTAAATACTGGAGATACAAATACAGAGTCAGCTCTTTTCTCAAGGAATTTCCATTCTAGTGGGAGAAGGCAGCACAAAGGAAAGAAATGGTCTGAGAATGGTGTGTATTCTGGCTTAGGAAGCCATAAGGCTAGGATGGCAGATGGAGTGTAAAACATAGTCTTCGGTTAGCTAACTGTAATAGGCCACATGAGTTTCTGATCATTTATTTACTACTCAGCCCACATGAATATTTGGAGTGGAGAAGTCTCTAGATTTGTGCATCTCCTGTTTCTTTTGCACTACTGAAATTCTGCTCTGCTCCTTGACATGGCCCTCGTGGATGCAGGAACACCGTGCTGGACCGTCTTGTGCCAGTATCTCTCATGTCTCCCAAGTAACACCAAAGCTCTTCAGAGAGATCTTTAGTGTCCTTGTGTTACTTCTTCCAACTTCCGTGTGAATGTCTGCCTTATGAGAATTCTCTGTAAAACAGTCTTTTAGGAGAACATGATTGGCATTCAGACAACATGGCCAGCCCATCGGAGCTGCACGTTCTGCAGTAGAGCCCAAATGCTTGGCAGTCCAGTTTAAGAAAGGACGTCAGAGTCTAGTAACTCATCTTGCCAGGAGACCTTCAGGATCTTCCTGAGACAATTCAGAAGGAGGGGATTCCATTTCCTGGCAAAGTGCTGGTAGATTGTTGTGGTTTCACAAGTACACAACCATGAGTTCAGCACAGGTACTCAGCAGACCTTCAGTTTGGTGGGCAGCCCAATGCCTCTTTCTCCTCTCTCACTCTTTCCTTCCAAACCTCCCAAACACCGAGCTAGCTCTGGCAGTGAGTGCGCCCGCCTCGTCTATGTGGGCACTGCTGAAGAGGGTGCTGCCAAGGGAAGTGAACTCATCCATAGCTTTTCTCCATTTTCTGTAACTGATGGTTCTACCTAAGGAGGATGCAGTGCTGGTTGGTGTTAAGAACTCCTGCTTCCTTGGAGCTGATCATCAGGCCAAAATTGGCACAAGCAGCTGAGAATTGTTCCATGCTCTGTTGCATCTCAGTCTAGAGGCTGCATCGAGCACATCATTATCTGCAAACAAAGTCGTGTACCAACTGTCCCTCCACTTTACTCTTGTCTTGTAGCCTTTTCAAGTTAAATAATTTACCATCAGTATGGCAGCTGACCTTGATGCTGTTTTTAGTCCTCATTGAAGGTGTCTGACAATATCTCATGACTTTCTCATCACTGCTGTTGTCTTCAGTCTACCTAAACGCAATAAAATTCCATGGATGCATCCTTACAGCAAACATTGTCTTTAAGGGGCAGCTGGGTGGCTCAGTGGACTGAGAGTCAGGCCTAGAGATGGGAGGTCCAGGGTTCAAATGTGGCCTCAGACACATCTCAGCTGTGTGACCCTGGGCAAGTCACTTAGTTCCCATTGCCGAATCCATACCGTTCTTCTGCCTTGGAACCAATATATGGCATCGATTCCAAGACAGAAGGTAAGGGTTTAAAAAAAGAGAGAGGGATTATATCATTGTAAGGGAAAGAGGCATTCAGGATATGAGAATGATGAAGGCAATGTATGGCTCCGAGTGCCAGAAACCTTAATGTTAACAGATTAGAGAGAGTCTCTCTACCGGGGAATAGTTTGTTGCTGACTTGAAGGGAAAACTGAGACAACACCTAATTGGCAAAAGTGGATCAAAAAAGGAGCGAGAAGCTTTCAGAAATGGTGTTCAATGCCACATTTACTCATCTGAGCCAGAATACTCTCAAGCATCAGGACTGCTTTGATGAAAATCATGAGGAAATTCAGAAACTATTCAATGAAAAACAAGAATCTAGGATTTACCAGCAGGATAGTTCCTCTGTCTCTAAGAAGGCAGCACTTAATTCCATGAAAAGTTAAGTACAAACGTAGCTTGGAGATGCAGGATTCTTGGCTCAGCAAGAAGGCTGATGAAATTCCATTTTACGCTGCAGTTAACGACCCAGGGCATTTCTATGAAGCTCTGAAGGCTCTCTATGGGCCAAAAACCTTTTGTGAATCTCAACTCCTACTTATGGAGCCACTGATCAGTAAACAGTAATAAGGAATATAGAGTAGACTCCATAAGGACAGGAACTGCCTCATTTGAATATTTTTCTACCCATCTTGGCAATGCCAAGGACAAAGTTAGTGCTTAATAAATACTTGTTAATTGATTGATGGAGCAATCAATAGTCTATCTACTTTGGAGATGGCACAAAGCTGGAAGGGATAGCTAACACAATGGATGACAGAATTAGGATTGAAGATATTGATGGTCAGGGTATCTAGGTTACTGGAGGTCCGGTATCCAAATGTAGACTCAGACATTTCCTAATGATGTGACCCTGGACAAGTCACTTAACTCCAAATACTTAGCACTTATGACTCTTTTGTCTTGGAACTGATATTTAGTATCTATTCTAAGACAGAAAGTATAAATACATATATAGAAATACATATATGTGTGTATATATATTTTTTTTACAATTATGGTCAGAATACAGCAAGATGACCTTTATCCCTCACACATTTCAGGTCCAACCCTTTAATTCAAAGAATTAATTATATAAGAACAGGTAAAGAGAGGTGTGAGTAGACAAGTTTCTGTAGAAATGATCTAGAACTTCTAGTTGATTAGCAGGTCAATATGAGCAACATCATGGCATGGCAGCCAAAAAAATGAACTCAGTTTTAGGGACCACTAAAGTTGGAATAGCATCCATGCTAAAGATATTGAAAATCACACTGAATTCTTCCCTGGTCATTCATTTTATTCATATGTAGTAAGTACTGTGCTAGGTATACAAAGACAAAATTGAAACAATTCCTGCCCTCTACTGGGAGAGGGGAGTGAGTTGTGACATAAATGCAGACTAATAGTATATATGTGAAATCAGCAAAAAGTAGCTTCAGGAAAGGGTAAATTCACAAAGAGGAAAATCAGTAAAGGTCCCCTTGAGTCCTGAAGGGAAGTAGAGATTGAAACAGAAAGAGGAGAGGAAGAGCATTGCCAGCATAGGGGCACAGATTGAGAAAAGCCTTGGGGCAAGCACAAGCAAGCCAACTTGGCCAAAACTCAAGAGTGCGTGTAGAGGAATAGTGTGTCACCAATCTGCAAAGTTAGGTTGGCTCCAGATTATAAGAGAATTTTAAAAGTTGAAAAAAATAAGTTTGTAAAATGTGCTAGGAAAAGGGAACCCTGGAGTTTTGAACAGAGAAATCATATGGTCAGGGCTCTGCTTCATGAATATCAACTTGGCATCTGTGTGAGACAAACTAAACAAGGCAGAAAAATCCAGAGACTATTGCAATGGTCCAGGTGAGAAGTGAGAAAGCCTCATCTAGAGGGGTTTGAGTGTGAGAAAAACAATATCATGGAACGTGAGGGGATTAAGAAAAGCCTTTGGTAACTGATTGGACAGGGGCCAGAGGAGAAAGCGAGTGCGAGTGAACAGTCCAGAATAACTTTTAGGTTGAGGAGACTTGATAGGATTAAGAGTGTTTAATTAAATTTAATAAACATTTATGAAATGTCTATGGTATGTAGAACACTGTGCTAAGCATTGGAGAATGTACCACTCTGACAAGTCGCTCCCCATGGAAAGCAACAACGAGGCCAGAGAACACCTCACAAAGGAAGTGAAGTTTGAGTTGAACTTTGAAGGATGGGGGGAGAAAAGCTGGAACACAGAGAACATTAACCTAAAAAAGAGATGAGGCCAAAAAGTGCAAGACGTGTCCAGGAAACAAGAAATAAATACATGGAGGCAGTAGAATGGGAGAAGACTGGAAATGTAGAATTAGCAAATTGTGAAAGATCTTGAATGTCAGGGAAAGGAGTCCAAACTTGACCTTCTACCTAATGAGTCATCATCAAAGATCTTTGAACAGAAGAATGAAATGATTCGATTTATGAACAAGGAAGATTGATCTAGACCAGTACAAAGGCTAACTGGGAAGGAGAAAAGAGTAGAGGTCAGAAGACCTCTTAGGGAGCTGTTGAAGGAATATAGATGAGTGTTAAATGAGAGCCTGTATTCATTGGCTCATTGATTCAGAGTTGGGCAGTGGCAAGAGAATGGAGAATAAGGAATAGATATGAGCTTGTGGAGGTACAATCAAGGAGATACAGCAACCAATTAGATATGAGAAATGAGAAGAAGGGAAATATCAAATGGTTCAAACATGAGACATTTTAAAAAGTATTGTCACTACAGAGAGGAAGGAAGGGCAACTTTAGGGCATCCAGACAAAGATGCCCTGCCTGGCCCTCAGGGCCATGAGAGATATGGGACTGGATCCTCAAAAGCAGGGGTCGGCAACCTTTTTGGCTGTGAGAGCCATAAACGCCACATTTTTTCCAATAGTCTCCTTCAACTAGCAAATACTTGTTCTTCACAACAGAAGGATAAATGTAAATCTGATTCAGTAATTAACTAAAATGCCTTGTCTAACCCTTACCACTCTTCCATCTAGGAGCCAATACACAGAAGTTAAGAGTTTAAAAAATAAAATAAAATAAAATAATGCCTTTTCTGCCCAGGCAATTAGTTCTTCAATCTTTAATCCTATTTGCATGTGTATGTCCACCCCTCCTCACTTAAGATGGAACTTGCAAAATTGTTCTTGTGGATAGCTGCACTCCATGCACCATGAATGTGCTCCTGTGTTGCTCATCTTGAGGATACGCTTAACTAAAGTACCTTGGAGAATAAAAACCATGTCAGTGGGGTGAGAGATAGCTAAGTGGCTCAGTGGATTGAGATAGGAGGTCCTGGGTTCAAATCCATCCTCAGACATTCCCTAGCTACATGACCCTGGGCAAGTCACTTAACCGTCATTGCCTAGCCTTACTATTCTTGTGCCTTGGAACCAATACACAGTAGTTATTCTAAGGCAGGAGCTCAGGTTTAAAGAAAAGAAAAAAAAAAAAAAAGAACCACATGATGAAGGATGGGCGAACTCAATGGCCTTCCAAGCCTAGCCTTAGCATTCTGGGAAGGATTCTAGGAATGGTCTCTCCTGAAAAGTTTCAAGAGAAAGTGGGGGGGAGCATCCTTCCTGTGAAGACGATATCTGGGGCCATTCAATGTCTCTTCAGCCCCATCCTTGAAAAGAGTGTTCCAACAGCCTCTTCCTAACATCAAGCACATGAGGGGTTCTGTTCTTGGGAAGGGTATTGTTTCCTGCAAACAATTAGCCACGGAAGCATTTCCAAGGCTTGCTACCTTTCTCCCATACTGCGGCAATCAATGGCGGTCACTGGTTTCCGGTGTTCACTTGGGGGAAAAAAAATCAACAATAAAAATCCATGGAATTTAACTTTGTTGAATATGACTGACTGTGCGGAATTTGGCATTTGATACCCATGCAGTGGGGAAATCAGACACAATTACAGCCAAGCATGTCTTTTGGTGAACAGAAAGCCTCCTGGGATTAAATCCATTTCAGAAGAAAGGAGGATCTGGATCTGAACATCTCTCCACAGCTGGATAGCCTGTCACTAATCATCTCCTGCCTTCAGGTTTCTCCAAGTAGTTTCTGCTTTATTATCTCATGAATTTCTCCATTTTGTTGCAAGGAGCAATCTGACTTCGGGTGATTAAAAAGATCCAGGGGCAGAACCGAAACTTAATAGTTGCCTGATGCTCCTAACCCACTGTTTCCTTTCAACTCTTGTCACTGGTTTCTAGCTTTGTTTTCTCTGCAGGCATTAAACTTTGCCTTTTCCTAAAACATACATATTTTAGAAGTAAATCATGGTTCTTGGAGCACTGAACCACAGGCTGGCCCATTCTGAAAAGCACAATTATTTTTGAAAACCCTGGTCTATAACAGCAGAAATACAGGAGTCAGGAACTGGAGACCAGGAAATGGTCATGAAGTACCCTAAAAGAGTTAATTTCCCACAGTTAAGTACCTTATTAAGATACTTAAGTTAATTGACTTAAGTACTTTATTAAGGAAAAAGCTTAGACCTTGGGAAGCACTGGGAATCTCTTCAATTCTTTAGATGTTAACTTCCTTAAGGGGAAGGAAAGGACTTGCAGAGCACACAGAATACTGCACTTGAAGTCAAGAACCAGGTTCAAATCTGGACTCTGATATACACTAGTTGGGCAAGACCCTTAACCTTTAAATGTCCCAGGCAATTCTCTAAGACTATAAATTAAGGCTGCTGATCTGCCCCAATGGAAGAACTTTTCACAGTGGGAGTTAAAATCACAAATGCCAACCAAAAGGTGCAGGCTGATTTTTTTGCCTGTGTTCTGAATCTCTGTGATGTATCTGACTAGAGTCTAAGTTTCTCAAGAACAGGAACTGGGTCTTATACTTCTCTGACTCTCTCACTGTGCCTAACATTGAGCCTTCCACAGCTATTGGAGGTACAATGGCTCTGGAGCAGAGATTTCCTGACTGCCAGGGCAATGCTTTTTCTGCCGTAGTTCAGTAACTGGAACCATTAAACCCAAACTGCCCTCAAATGTTACAGACCATCCCCCAGGATTGTTACTCTAACAATTGTTTTTAATGGGTAAGAGATTTTACCACTGAGTCCATTTTTATAATCAACAAACGTGAAGGACCTTTAGGTAGCTCTACTGAAAGGGAAAGTCCCTCAATTAAGTATTCTATGCAAATCTCCAATTTCCCAAGCTATCACCCCTATTCTGACCTCCCTCTGCTTCCATCAAAATCTTGAAATTCACCTTTACATTGACCTATTTCCTTGAGATTCTTGCTCCCTTTTCCTATCACTCCTAAAATGGAATTGCTGCTGGCCCTTCTCTGCTATATGCCAATATTTTTACCCTTACCCTACCCAATTACTCAACTCTTTATTCTGCTTCCTTCATCATCTGTTCCCCATTCTTATTTTTCAAGATACCTATACCTATACTAGAAATAGCAGATCCTGGGTTCAAATCTGACCTCAGATACTACTTCCTACTTGTGTGACCCTGGACAAGTCACTTAACTTCCATTGCCTAGCCCTTATTGCTCATCTGCCTTGGAACCAATATACAGTATTGATAAAGGATGATAAAAAGTTTTTTAAAAGATAGCTATATCAATAATCCTGCTCTCATCACTGAATAAAGGCCCTTCCCCCAATGAAATATCAATTAAAAAAACCTCTTTCTTCTTCCCTACTCTAGACTTCATCTTTACATCACCCCCCATTCTTCCTCCACAGCCCTTTTACTTGACTCCAGTATCCCATCCCATCTCACAATCCATCCCCTCCTGCGTCCTCCACCAGCTTTCCTCTTTTATTACCCCCTCTTTCCTCCATCTTTTCTCTTTCCTCAACCATTGATTCCTTCCCTTTCTGGGTACAAATACATACTTCAAACAAAATAAAAATCTTTGCCTTGATCCTTTCCCTTGGTTTTATTCCTATGCTCCTTCCTCTCTCTCTCTCTCTCTCTCTCTCTCTCTCTCTCTCTCTCTCTCTCTCTNTCTCTCTCTCTCTCTCTCTCTCTCTCTCTCTCTCTCTCTCTCTCTCTCTCTCTCTCTATCTCTTTCTCTCTTTCTTTCTCTCTCTCTTTCTCTCTCTTTCTCTCTCCCTCTCTCTTCCTCTCTCCCTCTCTCTTTCTCTCTCTCTCTTTCTCTCTCTCTCTCTCACTGCCAAACTCTAGAAGAAGCTTCCAGTAATTGTAGCCTCTACTTGTTCTCCAGTCATTCATTCTTCAACACATTACATTCTGATTTCTAATTTCATCACTCAACTGAAGTCACTCTCTTCAGAATTACCAGTGATCTCTTAATTCCCCATTCTAATATTGGGTCTTTAATAGCTCACTCTTTCCACCCCTTTGAAGTATTTGGCACTATTAATTATCCTCTCCTCCTGTATATACTTCTCCTTCCTTGGTTTTCCTGATATAGCCCTCTTCTAGTTCTCCTACTACCTCTCTGTCCACTACTTCCCAGTCTCTTTTGTTAAAATTATCATCCTGTCTGGTCCTTTAAATGAGGATGAACTACAAGGTTTTGTTCTGGGCAAATCCCTCTTCTCTCTATATTGATTTCATCAACTCCCAAATGGATTCAACTATCATGTCAATGAAGACAATCCTTACTTCTTCATATCTAGCTCTGTCTCTTTCCTGAACTCCAGAACTGCATAACCAAATAGACATCACATGGATGTCTCAAAATCAACATGTTCTAAACAAAACTCATCTTTCTCCCCAAACTCTCCTCCTAATCTCTCTATTTCTGCTGAGATCACCACCATTTTTCTGGGAACTAGGATTTATAATCTTAGAACCATCAACTCCTCCATTTCCCCTATTTTACATAACCAATCAGCTGTCATGTTTTATAACTTCTTCATCTACAATACAGCTTCCTAGCTGAGAACCTTATTGCCTCTAGTCTAAATTACTAAGATAGCCTCCTAAGTGGTCTCCTTGATTCAAGTCTCTCCCTACTTTGATCCATTCTTCACTCAGCTTCTAAATTAACCTTCCAAAATCACCCATCTAATGAGGTAACTCTGCTAATCAAGAAACTCCAGTGGGTTCTGCTTGCCTTCAGGATCAAATGGAATCTTTCCCATTTGGCTTTTGGGTTCTCTTCATGGTCTTGTTTCAGCCTACCCTTGTGGGCTTATTTCACAGTGCTCTTCTATGTAAACTTCATGTCGTAGCTTGACTGGCCTTACTGCCATTGCTCATATACAATATTTCATCTCCAATGCAGCAAGCTCTTCCTCCTGACCCCATCTCTTAGGATCCTCTAGCTTCTTTAGAGCCCAATTCAAAGGGACACCTCATATATGAAGTCTATCTTGACTATGCCCAAAGGGCTTTTAAAGACTGCCTACCCTTTGATCCAAACATACTACTGCTGGGTTTGTACCCCCAAAGAGATAATAAGGAAAAAGACTTATACAAAAATATTTATAGCTGTGCTCTTTGTGGTGGCAAAAAATTGGAAAATGAGGGGATGTTCTTCAATTGGGGAATGGCTGAACAAACTGTGGCATTTGATGGTGATGGAACTATTGCGCTAAAAGGAATAATGAACTGAAGGAATTCCATGTGAACTGGAATGACCTCCAGGAACTGATGCAGAGTGAAATTCTGCAGAACCAGATGGAGCAGAACCAGGAGAACCTTATACACAGAGACGGATACACTGTGGCACAATCAAATGTAATGGACTTCTCTACTAGCAGCAATGCAATGACCCAGGACAATTCTGAGGGACTTATGGAAAAAACGCCTCCCACATTCAGAGGAAGAACTGCAGGAGAGGAAACACAGAAGAAAAACAACTGCTTGACCACAGGGGTCAATGGAGATATGATTGGAGATGTAGACTCTAAACGATCGCCCTAGTGCAGTGATGGGCAAACTACGGCCTGTGGGCCAGATGTGGGTCCCCTGAAATGTTCTATCTGGCCCTGCAACATTATTCCTAATCTGATGAATACAATGGGTAGGATGCAATACAATGAAACTTCTAAAGAGTTGCCTTAGAAACAGACTGACAGATGAGCATTTCCTTTCCTTTGGCCCCCTCTTTACAAAGTTTTCCCATCACTGGCTCTAGTGCAAATATGAGTAATATGGAAATAGATCTTGATCAATGACACATGTAAAACCCAGTGGAATTGTACATTGCCTATGGGAGGGGGGAGGTAGCAGGGGAGGGAAAGAATATGAATCATGGAACCATGGAAAATTTTTCATAATTAATCAATAAAAGGAAAAAAAAAGAAAAAATCTATCTTGAACACCTCCCCCTCCATTTGCTAGTGCAAGTTTCCCTATATTTGATAGATATTGCATATCCTAATTTTCTGTGCACAAGGTCTTTGAGGGTAGAGATTATTTCATTGTCTTGTTATTCTTAAAATTTAGCACAGTGCCTGGCACAGAGTAGACATTTCATAAATGGTGTTTCTTCTCTCTTTTTTTAACCCTTACCTTCTGCCTTAGAATCAACATGAGTATCAGTTCCAAGGCAGAAGAATGGTAAGAGCTAGGCAACTGGGTTTAAGTGATTTGTCCAGGAACTCCAGCTAATAAGTATCTGATTTATATCAGAATTCAGGACCTCCCATCTCCATGCTTGGCTCTCTATCTACTGAGCCAACTAGCTACCTCTCATAAATGCTTTTTTTAATGACTGAATGAATAGAATAAGAAGCTGATTTATATAGCTTAAAGGCATTTTGGGAAGCCTTTCCATATGTCTTTTTTGAAGATGGATTTCTACTGAATACCTAAAATAATAATATAATTATTGTGGCTACTTGAGTATTCTTATCTCTTAGACCCAGTAAGAACTTCAACATGACAGAATTCAAATAGATGGGGTTATTTTAAAACACATGTGCTTTGTGGAAAAGTATTCTAAATCTCTAATAATTAGAGAAATGCAAATCAAAACAACTCTGAGGTATCACCTCACACCTAGCAGATTGGCTAAAATGACAACAATGAAGAGTAATGAATGCTGGAGGGGATGTGGCAAAATTGGGACATTAATGCATTGCTGATGGAGTTGTGAATTGATCCAACCATTCTGGATGGCAATTTGGAACTATGCTCAAAGGGCTATAAAAGACCATCTGCCTTTTGATCCAGTCATAGCACTGCTTGGTTTATACCCCAAAGAGATAATAAGGGAAAAGATTTGTACAAAAATATTTATAGCCATGCTTTTTGTGGTGGCAAAAATTTGGAAAATGAGAGAATGTCCTTTGATTGGGGAATGGCTGAACAAATTGTGGTATATAATGGTGATGGGATACTATTGCACTCAGAGGAATAAAGAACTGGAGGAATTCCATGTGAACTGGAAAGATCTCCAGGAATTGATGCAGAAAACCTCTAAAAGGAGCAGAACCAGGAGAACTTTATACACAGAGACTGATACACTGTGGTACAATCAAACATAACAGACTTCTCTACTAGCAGCAATTCAAGAATCCAGAACAAGGCTGAGGGACTTATGAGAAAAAAACTAGCCACATTCAGAGAAAGAACTGTGGGAGGAGAAACACAGAAGAAAAACAACTGCTTGAACACATGGGCTGATGGGGATACGATTGTGGATGTAGACACTAAATGATAACTCTAGTCCAACTATCCATAATATGGAATTAGCTCTTAATCAATGATACATGTAAAACTCAGTGGAATTGTGCGTCGGCTAAGGGGGCTTAGGGAGATTTGGGGGAGAGGGAAAGAACATGAAACTATGGGAAAATACTCAAAATTAAAAATTAAAATTAAAAAATAAAAAACACATGTGCTTTGAAATAAATACATGTGTAAAAGCCCATGTTTATTAGTAAGTTCAAGGAGTTATGCTGGAGAATTATACCTCCAACTCATAGAAAGCAGCACTCTGTGCCACTGAATGATCACCTTCTTAACTAATTTTTGTTTTAGGGGAGGGTTTAGACTGAGCTTGAAAAGCCAGTGTGTGAAGCAGGCTGGGGTGCTCTCCCTGCCATCTTTTGGGCTTATGAAAGGATATCTCCCTCTGCCATCCCCGTCCTTATTTATGTAAACCATCACTGGGCAAACAGTGTGGCACCACACTGAGCAGAAAATCTGGGAACTCGGTCTCTTGGGCTCCAAACCCTTCCCTGAACTCAAGCTGGCTCTCTGGCTGGGCTTAATTTGTCTGGCCTAATTTGTGAGTCCCCTGGTCCCTCGCTTGTGAAATAGACCAGGGCCCGTGAAAAATCTAGGACCTAATGGAGCAAAATTAACTCAGCTGGGGACTTTTTAAGTGAAAAAGACTAGAAACCTTATTTCTCTTTCTTTTTACTAATAAATACTTATAAATTTAGTATAAAATCTCCAAGAGTAATTTTTATTCATAACATTTCCCTTCTATTTCCTTCACCAAAGATGATGTTCTTTGGAAGGGAATAAACAGTTCTAAAATACCCATTGAGTTTATTAGCCACACTCTTTGTGGTGACAAAAAATTTGGAAAATGAGGGGATGTCCTTTGATTGGGGAATGGCTAACCAAATTGTGGTATCTGTTGGTGATGGAATACTATTGTGCTAAAAGGAATAATGAACTGGAGGAATTCCATGTGAACTGGAACAATCTCCAGGAATTGATGCAGAGTGAAAGGAGCAGAACTAGGAGAACCTTATACACAGAGACAGTTAGTTACACTGTGGCACAATCAATTGTAATGGACTTCTCTGCAATGATCCAAAACATTTCTGAGGGACTTACGAGAAAGAACACTATCCACATTGTAATGGGGAAAATAGGAAACTTAAGATAAGGCAGAATAGATGACAGCTTGAAGAAATCTTGGACTTCATGGACACTCCATAATGGAATAAAGCCAGGATTTGAAAAGAAAGAGTGGGTTTGGCCAAGCTGAAAGAAGGAAGTCTTGGCTGTGTGGTCCAGCTTTGTCAAGTATCCAAGGAGCTGACAGAGTGGGATTTCACTGCAAGAAGATACCTTCAATCAAGTATCATGGCCTAGGTAGAGGGAAGGTCTTGGTTATCTGCTGGTGGACAGCAGATTTATCTGCCTTATTCCCTAGAGTGTTTGTGGATTAACTGGCTGTGTATAGGACTTGTTCCTGGTTCCTGTGCAATCTGTGACATCTTGGAGCACCATGGACAAGTGTAGTGAGAATCCCACCTCTCCAGCCCTCTCTTATTCTAGTTTAGACCTTAGTTTAGTTAAGTCATCTGGGTTATTCCATAATGTAGTAAACCCTTCTCTTCCATTTCCCTTGTTTATATCAATAAACTCAGTTTATTTGTACTTCCTGACTCCTCTAAGCCATAAAGAAGCCAAATCTAGAAGCTACTTGCATCACTGGCTTTCCCTGGCTGATAGATTGTCAATTAACTGACCAACTGTCATTTCCCAAACCTCACATCCCTATTTGGTTTTCCTGTGTTTACCTGTCAGTCCTTCCCTTTGTGAGATGTGGGAGTTTGTGTGGAACCCAGTTATTCCCCTATTCCCAGTATTTTCTTTTTCAACATACAAAGAAAGAACCGTGGAAGCAGAAACACAGAAGAAAAACTGCTTGATCACATGGGTTGATGAGGATATGACTGGGGATGTAGATTCTAGTCTAAACGACCACCCCAGTGCAAATATCAGTAATGTGGAAATGGGTCTTGATCAATGACACATGTAAAACCCAGTGGGACTGTGTGTTGCCTATAGGAGGGGAGTGGAAGATGGGGTGGGGTAAGAACATGAATCATGTAACCATGGAAATT
The DNA here is from genome assembly GCF_016433145.1 of Gracilinanus agilis. Classification (NCBI taxonomy): domain Eukaryota; kingdom Metazoa; phylum Chordata; class Mammalia; order Didelphimorphia; family Didelphidae; genus Gracilinanus; species Gracilinanus agilis. The sequence continues at coordinate 505,853,769 of NC_058133.1, read as the reverse complement.
TTTTCTCAATTAATCAATAAAATTAAATAAAAATTAAATAAAATACCTATTGAGGGAATAATATTCAAGACAAGTAAGGAAAGCACAATGAAGCACCTAGCTGCCCAGAGGGTGATCAGATCTTGGCAAACCCTATGCCCAGGTAACTGAAACAACCAGACCATCATCATCATCATCACTGAGCCATTTTCAGTGAACTCTTAATGGTCATAGAGTCTTCGGATCACAGGCAGCCATTTGGATTTGGATTCCTGGCAAAATTCTAAAATGCATTTCTAAAGGGATGATCTGCAAATATCTGGAAAAGGATGTGGTGGTCACAAAGAGTTAGTTAGCATGGTTTCATCAAAAAACAAAGTCATGCCAGACTAAATTCATTTCCGTTTTTGAAAGGTTATTAAGCTGGCAAAAAAGTGAAATGCTAAAGACAGTGTTTACCTAGATTTTTGAAAAACTCTTGATAAAAATCATTAATGCCATGCCTACTGAAAAGAGGAAGGGATATGAAGTAGACAACAGCGTAATTAGGGAGAGTATGATTTGGCTGAATAGTCAGAACCAAAGGATAGCCATTAATGGCTCTGTCCACTTAGAAGGAATTCTCCCCTCCAGTGAATTGTTCCAGAAATCTATGCAAAGGCCTATGTGGTTCATCATTTTTCTCAGTACCTTGAATGAAGGCATATTTATCACATTTTCAGATGACAACGGAGGAAATATAACCAATTTGTTGCATAATGATCAAGATCCAAAATAATCCTGACAGCCTGGAGCACCATGATGAGTGGAATAAGGTCACACTTAATCAGGATAAATATAAAGTCTTTACCTTTGGGTTCAAAAAATCAACTTCATAAGTAAGATGAGGGAAGAATGGCTGCGGTTTGGGGGAAAAAAGATCTAAGGTTCTGGTAGCTTCCAAGGTTAAATTTGGTCAACAGTGTGTCTCCAGACAATCAAGAGGACAGATGAAGATCTGAACTACATTAGGAGAGGTAAAGCTTCCAGGAATAAGGTAACAGTCAATCAAACAACAAACATTTATTAAATACCTTCTATGGGCCAAGCCCTGGGCTAGAGACACAAAAACACAAATTGAGTGTTTCTATCTTCAATGAATTTCCATTTTATTCAGGGAAAACATCATGCACATTTAAATATATGTAAAATAAATATAAGGTAATTCAAGAAGTCAAAGGATAAAAATAAAAAACAAGGAAAGCCTACCAGGAATGGGTGGGAAGGGGATATGAAATGAGCTTTGAAGGAATCCAGAGACGCTCAAAGACAGAGTTAAATCAGACAGGCATTCTGGACATGGGGGACAGTCTGGGCCAAGGTATTGTCAGGAGATGGAGTGTCAAACATGATAGAACAATGTGATTGGATCATACCATATATAAAAAGAAATCATGAACGATAACTTGGCTACCTTTGGGAAGGTGGGTTACAGCCAGTCTGTGAAGGGCTTTAAATTGCAGGTAGAGGCATTTATCAGGACTCCAGAACTACTTAACATTCTTATTTGGTAACTTAAATAGCCAGATAGACAGCATGCTTATCCAATTGTCCTAGGGCCATGGGAAGCCACTAGAGTTTACTGAGCAGGGGAGTGACCAGGTCATACCTGTGCAATACCAGAAGATATAGTGGAGAGAGGAAAGTGTGAGGGGTAGAGAGATGAATAAGAAGGTTATTGTAAGAATTTAGGCAAAGAGTGATAAGGGCTTAACCTAGAGTGGTGGTCATTTGAGAGGAGAGGAGACAGATCAGAGAACTGTTATGAGAGAACCATAGCAACAAATTAGAAAGGAAAAGTAGGGACAACTTCCCACAAATCAGAGATAAATGACTTGGACATTGTGAGCCTGCAAGGTAACACCAGTGACAGAAATAGGAAGTCCCACAATGCTCAGTCCTAGTCAGATCATATCTGGAATGCTGTGCTCAGTTCTGGGTATCACATTTTAAGAAAGGAACTCAGAAGCTATGGGATATACAGAGAGGGAAAAGCAAGATAACAAGGGGCCTTATTAATCTTTTTAGTGTCACGGACCCCTTTTCAGGATCATATTTTTAAATTCAAATAAATAAACAGGTTTACCAGGAAAGCCAATAATTTTGAAATATGTTATCAAAAGATTTCTTTAAAAATCCAAGCTCATGGAAAGATCTACAGGAATTGATGCAGAGCAAAATAAGCAGAACTGGGAGAGCATTATGCACAGTTAACAGCAATTTGGTATGATAAACAACTATGAAAAGTTGGCTACTCTCAGTAATGCAGATCTGGGACAATCCTGAAAGACTTATGATGGGGAATGCTATCCACCTCCAGAGAAAGAACTGTTGAAGTTGGATGGATGCAGATCAAAGTATAATATCTTTTATATCAGTGTATTTATGCTTTTATTTGGGGGGTTTGGTTATGTATGAATGTGCTCTTACAACAATGACCAATATGGAAATGGGTTTTACATGATAATAAAAATAAATTTTTTTTAATTTTTAAACCCTAATATCTTTTATATATTTATATATCATTCTATATTAATTTTATTTGTTAAAGGGCTAGGCAATGGGGGTTAAGTGACTTGCCCAGGGTCACACAGCTAGGAAGTGTCTGAGGCCAGATTTGAACCTAGGACCTCCTGTTTTTAGGCCTGGTTCTCAAACCACTGAGCCATCCAGCTGCCCCCATAAAAATAAATTTTAAGTAAATTAAAAAATAAAAATCCAAGCTCACAGACTCCAAGTCAAGAACTTTTTTATTAAAGGAAGCAGAGGTGTTTAGCCTGAAGAAGAAACTTAGTATTGGGGGGGAGAGGAAGAATCCCATGGTAACTGTCTTCAAGCATCTGTAGCACAACCCCGTGAATGAGGGGTCTACCATGTTCAATTTGGCCCCAGATATCAAAACTAGGAGCAATAGATACATGATGCAAAGAGATCGATTTGTGTTTGGTTTAAGGGACAACTTCCCACAAATCAGCTCTGCTCACAAGTGGACTGGGCCACCTCTGACCAAACTGAATGCCCTTCAGGGTCTTCAAGTCAAGAATGAATGATAATTTTTCAAGGAAAGTATCAAGATTCTCTTCTTCGAATGTGAATTTGATGAAACAGATACTGCAATTTCTTCCACCTCTGAAATTTTGTGATTCTGGAAGAAGTTGGATAATAGGTAATAAAAGAGCACATTGTATTTTACAGAAAAACCTATGGAAGTTATTACAAATAAGGCAGCCATCATTAAAAGGATAGAGTAGATAGAATCAACAGGAAAAATTATTATTCCAGGCAATGCCCATCAACTCAAAAATTAAAAACGATTCTGAGATGTTTTCTAAATAAGACCTGCTCTTTTCTTGCTGTTTTTGATGCTGATTGTCTAAATCCTGTTCCAGAACAGGAAAGATTTCTAGACATTTTGCAAGTCTGCCCAGAATGAAAGTCTGCCCACAGTGACGACAAGTTAGCAGAGCAGGGCTATTCCAGCAATAAACTTTGTGAAGTCCTTCATCTCTGCTGATTGTTATTTATCCTCTATTTTTATGGAATGGTACAGAGCTTTGAAAAGGAAATTTCAACCAAACTGGAGGTTTAGCATGTAACCACAGTTCTCAGTAATGGAAAGAGGCTAAAAAGTATAAGCGTGCTCTGCAGACCAAACACGGCCCCCTCTCACATCATCAATGTTTACCAGATATCTACTGTAGCCCAAACAATATGTTTTCCCCCTCGCAGCCAATATTCTTTGCAGTGATGATTCATTATGTGTTGAACAGTTAAGCTGCCAACACCACAGGACAGAGGGGAGACTGGTCCATGTGCAGTTCTCCATCTATGAGGGCTGCCTTCTTTGTGAGTTCATGATCTGACATTTGCAGTAAGACTTGTAATTGGCCAACTGTTTATTTCATGAATCCAATATATGGTAAGTAAAATTTATATTAAATAAAATCATCTATATGGAAATCTCTCATCAGCAACAATATGACATTTTAAATTTTGTGGCACACCCAGTGAAATTTACCTCCCATCCTTTGAAAACCACTGGTTTGTGGACAAGACCCTATATATGAGGGACTCAGAGAAGGATAAAACAATCTGTGCCTTCAAGAAACTCCTAGACTCATTAGAAAGAGATGCCATATCTATGAAAAATCTTTATTCATGAATAAGACAAGAGAGCAGGAGAAGATGAGCCACCTGAACTCCTGCTAAAGATGGCATCCATGTGCAGCATGGACCCAATTCTGCTGTGCGCTGCTGGTGGGAAAGTGACTCAGTTGCTAGTGGAATTGGATTTGGAGTCAGAACCTAAACCCAATCTCACTTGGACCTCTTACTTCCTGTAAGAATTGGGGAAAACATTTGGTTTCTCTGGGCCTCCATTTCTTCATCTGTAAAATGGAGAGGTTGGACTCAATGGACTTTAAGGCCCTGCCAGGTCTAAATCTACAAAGCTTTGGCATTATGAACCTGATCAGATAGATGCCACAGAGGGGCAGTTACAACCATAAAAATAGGTATTCTGAGCTATTTGTATATTATCATTATCTCATTTGATTCTTAAAACAACCTTGTTGGAATTGGGATAGATAGTACAACTGTTATCACCTTCACTTTATAGATGATATTCAGGGGGAAGTGACCTACCCTTAGTCACACAACCAGTTAGCTCTTGAGACAAGATTTAAATCCTGGTGTTGTCTTCTGACTTTAAGGCCTTTTCTACATGGCCTTTCCAGAGAGCCAGAACTGTGGCCACACACTTCTGATTTTAGATCCTTTTCAGTTTTCAGTAGTTTTACCCTGACTGTAACCATAAAGGTGTTTAAGTTGGTGTTGCCAAAATTTTAGGATTCTAAGAGTTTATGAGATCTCCTACCCACTCTTAAGATTTTTCAAAACAGAGTAGCCCACATTATCTGGGGTCATTTGGGAGCAACACTGCTAGAAGTTTGGGCAGTAACCAAGATGCCTTTCTATTGTAAAAGGGAATTCTTTGTTCTTTTTGTCCATTCTGAGTTTATACTTGTGAAAGGGAATCCTTTATTCCCTTTGTCTATTTTGAATTAACACTTTGGTTAACAATAACTTAAGTACCCCTACTTGGTACCTCACCAGATTGTGAAGACAGGATCAACTCTTCTTTGTCTACTTTCTAATTGAATCAACAAAAGCTTGAACACCCTATTTAGCACTAGGTGGAGGAGCTCTCCACCTTTTACCTCAATCAGCCAGGAATCTGTGAACACTTTTTTTTAAACCCTTACCTTCCATCTTGGAGTCAATACTGTGTATTGGCACCAAGGCAAAAGAGTGGTAAGGGCTAGGCAATGGGGGTCAAGTGACTTGCCCAGGGTCACACAGCTAGGAAGTGTCTGAGGCCAGATTTGGACCTAGGACACTTTAGGCCTGGCTCTCAATCCACTGAACCACCCAACTGCCCCCTTGTAAACCCCTTTTGATGAGTATTCACCTCTCCAGAAGGTGAGAAGTGGTTCCCACAAACACTGCCCCCTGGGAAATGCTGGGCAGTTTGGAAGCTGTGATTGGCCCTTGTGAAAAGGGGAAGGGACAAGAAGCCAATATAAAAGGCCCTGAATTTCTGGGGCTGGGGAAGTTGACTCCAAGAATGAATTCAGCTTCAAGAAAGGAATTGAACTTCAAGAATGTTGGCTCAAAAAAGAAAGTGGGCCTCAGGAATCACCTTCAGCTGGAGTCACCATCCTGACGTGCCTCTTAGAGGATACTTGGATGAGTGGATAGCTGGCTTTCCCTTCCTGTCTTCTGGAGAGAGTTAAATTCCAGCTGAAGGTCAACAAGTCCTAGCTGAGTCGAACACTGGAGCAATATTTATTTAGATGGGCTAATGTCTTCTCTACCCTTTTGTATTTCTCTGCTCTCACTCTTTCCACCTCTTTTGTAAATAAAAGCTATTAAAATCATTTCGACTTTGAAGCAATGATACTTTGAATCAGCAACTATCATATTATTTGTAAATTTCATATATTTTGGTCAAACCATTAAAATTTAATTCTTACACTAGGAAAGCCCTCCAGCCCTAGAACTCAGTTATTCCACCAGAAAATAGCCATCCATGGGAACAAAGATTCAAATAAAGATTTGACAGTTTCACCAAGCCTGAGAACCTCAGAGGGGAAACCGTGTGTGCCCCATTTGGTCTCAGCGACACACTTACAAGGGCTTCCTTTGTGCTCTTCCTTAACTAAAGGCAGATGCTCCTGGGGCTGAGCCACTCACCTTCCACTCACCTCTTTGCCTCCCAGTTGGCTCCCTCTCTTCAACATAATACAGCTCTCCTAAGGATGCCTCAGGAAAGACTTGGCATCAGAGAAAAGTAATTACAAGTTTTCCCTAGCAAATGAGGGGAAAGAGGCTGCCATAAGATCTGAATTGGGTACTGCAGAACCCATTTTTTCCCCTCTCCACCCCTTACATTTTCTTCCCATGTAATTTTGGTAGATGGTTCCCATGGTGCTCTTTAGGAGAACCAGCCTAGAATGGATTCTACTTTGCAGACATTTGGCCCAGAAACATGTCTGCAGTCTTCTAACTACTCTGCTTTAGTAGAAGAAGTTATTTAGCAAGTTTCATTTGTCTGTGGCTTTCACCGTGGAACTGAAAGAGAAAATTAATTCCATCTTAAGCTGGAGAATACCCTGGAGTGGGCCACCCAACAGTCACACATGAAAAAGCTGAAAACTACTGACTTGCAGTTTTCTGACTCCAAAGGTTTCTTTTAATCAACCCTACAGTGGTTTTGTTCTGCTTTTTGGTTAGAATTCCTTAGGAATGAGGGTTTTTAACCCCTCTCTTTAAACAATAAGCCATCTCCTGACAACAAAGCTTGGAGACCCTCTTAGGGTGCCCAAGAAGAAATGAGGGCTGCAAAAATCACTTGCCAAGCTTTAGAGATGAAAAATAGAAGAGTCCTTCCTGGAAATCATCTTCTTTACGGCCACTTCTAACCTGGCCACCATGCTACCTCCTGGCCATACCAGCTACAAGATGGCCTTTATTCTGCTTTCTAGAACTGAGATGGCTGCCCAAGCACCCTAGGCTCTAGGTTTTTAACACTCTCTCACTCTCCTATTTCTCCCACTAGAACTCCCAACTTTCCAATTCTAGGTCTCCTGAATATGCAGTCTTCCCCCTTCTCAAATGTAAGCTCTTTGAGGATGCTCTTGCTTGTATTTGTATCCCCAGCATTTGACACAGAGCATGTGGCTCATGGTAATACCTAATCAATGCTCATTCATTCACTCATTCATTCATTCATTCATTCATCTAGTCCAATGCCCTCATTTTACAGAATGACCACAGGCTGATTGGCCTGCTTGTAGCTACCCAGAAAGCTAGTAAAAGAAGAAACACACACATGTGTACGCACACACACAAACACACCCAGAAAAATAAGGAATGCCCCGAGGTTTGGTGACCAGATCCTTGTCAAGTGATTAGATGACAAGATTTTAGAGGTGAAAGGAAGGTTAACGGTCAATTAGTTTAGACTCCTCCCTTCTCCTCCCCGCTGCCCACCTTCTATTTTACAGATGTAGGAACTTGGACCAAAGAAAGAATACCCAAGATGCCCCAGCACGCAATGGTGAGGCTGAAATTCAGTCCTAGGTCTTCTATCTCACATTCCTTCTCCTACATCAGTAACTCTGTTGTGTGAATTTATTCATGAAATCAATAAAACATTTGATGTGTGCCCATTGCATGCACAACACAGCGGGATACAAGAATCTAAGATATAAGTCCTACCTTGGAAGTGTTTATAATCTAGGTAGGGCAGTTAGGTGATGCAGTATATTCAGCCTAAGGCCCCTGGAGTCAAGAAGACCTGAATTCAAATGGGGCCTCAGACACTTACTGTGTGACCCTGGGCAAGTCACTTCATCCTGTTTGCCTCAGTTTCCTCACCTGTAAAATGGGCTGGAGGCAGAAATGGCAAATCATTCCAGGATCTCTTCTAGGAAAACTCTAAATGGGGTCATGAAGAGTCAGCTACAACTGAAACAGCTGAACAATATAAGGAGATAAAGCTAACCACATGAAAAGCATAATCAGCACCTAACAAAAGGGAAGAGGTATACCATGTTTGTGCACATTCAAAGGCATAGGATGTGATCTAAAGTGACTCATTCGCTGTATTACAGCCAGGGCCTCTCACAGAAGAAAACAAACCCCTTGTTTTTCTTTGCCATCTGTGCTGGCTGGGTCTTGGGGGCCTGGGTCTTTCTGTTTCTCCCATCCCTCACCATCCCTTGATGTGGTTTCCATTACCAGAGCTGGTCTGCTACCCTGACCTCTGCACAGCAGGCTCTCGTTAATAGGTCAAGCTGAGAAAGCCTGAGCAAGGGAAATCGGGAGAAGGAAAAGGTGGAAACCGAGGATGGGAAGTTCTGTCCCAGACGAGGCTAGCATGGTCAGAAGGGAAGAAGGGTCCAGAGGCCTTGGTCTCTGTGAGAGAGCCAGCATCTGTATGCACGTCTCCTTCAGTTAACCAGCTTCCCGTGATTCAGACTTCTTAATGCTGGAAGTTGAGTTAAGGACTCCAATGAGAGAGCAGATCACTCTGCAGCCAGCTTTGGGACCTAAGCTCAAGAAACACCTTGCCTTGCAATTGGCTTCTAGTGAAATGGGGGCATGAGACAAAGGATTGGCTTAGAAAGAGGTCTCTCCCTCTATTTCCCTCCTCTTTCTCTCTCTCTTCCTCTTCTCTCTCTTCCTTTCTCTCTCTCTCCCTCTTTCTCTCTCTCTCCCTTTCTCTCCTTCTCTCTCTCTCTTCCTCTTTCTCTCTCTCTCTCTCTCCCTCTCTCTCTTCCTTTCTCTCTCTCTCCCTTTCTCTCCTTCTCTCTTCCTCTTCTCTCTCTCCTCTCTCTCTCTCTTCCTCTTCTCTCTCTCCCTCCTTCCTCTGTTCTCTCTCTCTTCCTCTCTCTCTCTCTCTTTCTCTCTCCCTTTCTCTCTCTCTTTCTCTCTCTCTCTTTCTCTCTCTCCCTCCTTCCTCTGTTCTCTCTCTCTTCCTCTCTCTCTCTTTCTCTCTCTCCTTCTCTCTCTCTCTCTCTCTCTCTCTCTCTCTCTCTCTCTCTCTCTCTCTCTCTCTCACACACACACACACACACACACACACACTTTCTACATATCTCACCCAAAATGAGAGACTAACCATCAAACCTCTCACATATTAATAAGAGTTAACGAAAATGACTAATAATGCCAGCACCTAACATGGAGTCTTTCTCAAAGAAGGTGCCAAGTAAGTATCTGAAGATGCAATGAGGTGGTTCAGTGGATAGAATGCTGGGCCTGGAGTCAGGAAGGACTGAGTTCAAATTTGGTCTCAGACACTTCCAAGCTGGGCAAATCATGTAACCTCTAATTGACTAGCAAAAGGATCCACTGGAGAAGGAAATAGCAAACCACTCCAGTATTCATGCCAAGAAAACCCCATGGATAGCTCTGGTCCATGGGGTCATGAAAAGTCGGACATGACTGAACGGCTGAAACAACAAAAAGTAGTATTTGATGAAGGTAATGACGCCATCCACTGTAAGGTTGGCCCTATCCCAAAACAATCTTCCATGTGTGACTCTCTGGGTCACCCCATTCCTCAAGCAGTGCTGCTATTTAGAAGAAGTGTCACTCCATTTTTCTGTCACCAAGTGTTAACGCCAAGTAAAATTTACAAACTCATATGGGATCATTGCTCCTTCTGAGTTACACATTGGGTTATTTAAAGATGTTCTCCAGGCTTGTAAATTCAAGAATCAATAAGCATCAAAATGCAAAAAGAAAGAACTTCCCACAAACCCTTTCTCAAGGAGGGGAGCAGAAAGCTTATGCCACTAGAAAAATGTGCTGAGCAGGGGAGTGACAACAGTAAAACACAGGCTTTCTTCATGATTCTGTAACAAATAATTGTGAATCTATATTTAAATTAAATTCAGCTATTCATACATAGAATGGAAAATATTTTAAATACTATCTGATTCAACTCTGTCATTTTACAAATGAGGAAACCGATTCATTCTCACATTCCCTCCCACCTATTAAGTAAGCATTTCTTCTTGCCATGTCTTGCTTGGCATTTTTCATCAGTCTTCTGGGGATTGTCTGGGATCACTATATTGCTAGGAATAACTAAGTCATTCACAGTTGTTCATCATATAGTATTGCTGTTGCTATATACAATGTTTTCTTGGTTCTGCTCACTTCACTTTGCATCAGGTCATGTAAGTCTTTCCAAGCTTTTCTGAAAGCATCTTGTTTGTTATTTCTTATAGCACAGTAATATATTCCATCACAAGTTGTTCAGCCATTCCCCAAATGATGGGCATCTCCTCAATTTCCAATTCCATGCCACCACAAAAAGAGCTGTTAAGAATATTTTTGTATAAATAGGTCCTACCCCCACTTTTTTATCTCTTTGGAATATAGACCCAGTATTAGTGTTGCTGGATCAAAGGATATGCACAATTTTATAGTCCTTTGGCCAGAGTTCCAAATTGTTCTCCAGAATGGTTGGATCAGTTTACAACTCCACCAACAGTGCATTAGCTCTGTCTCTTTTTAAACCCATACAATCTGCCTTCAGACATTATTCCACTGAAATTGCTCTCTTGTAGGTTACTAATGATCTCCCAGTTGCCAAATCCAATAGCCTTCTCCCAATCCACATTCTCCTTGACCTCTCTATATTAATTCTCCCTTTCTACTCTTTTCTAGGTTTTCGGGACTTGGCTCTCTCCTGATTCTTCTCCTATCTTTTTGATCACTCTTCTGTCTCCTTTGCTGGATAATAATCTAGCTCATGCCCTCTAATAATAGGTCCTCTTGTCTTCTTCCTTTATACTACTTCAGCGGGTGACTTCATCAGCTCCCATGGATTTAATTACCATTTCTAAGTTGATATTTCTCCTGCCTATCCTCCCTCAATCTGCTGACCTCCAGGCTGGCATCTCCAACTGTCTTTTCAGATATCTCAAACTAGATACCCACTTTGAGATGTCTGGTCTCTGTCCCCTCCTATCTTCCCTGTCACTGGAGAGGACACCACCATTCTCCCAGTCCCTCATACTCACAAGGATGCCTCATTATCTCTCATCCTTCATATTCAAGCTTTTGCCAAGACCTGTCAATTTTACCTTTCCAGCATCTCCAGGACAGGTTCCCTTCTCTCCTCTGACACTGCCACCATCCTAATGCAGGCCCTCATTGCCTCCCACCAGAACTATGTCAACAGCCTGCATGAGGGAGGAGCGTGGGGTCTGCCTGCCTCCAGTCTCCTCTCTCCACTCCATCATCCATTCAGCCACTAAATTTTCCTGAGGTGCAGGTCCAGTCGTGCTCTCTCCTACTCAATAAACTCCAGTGGCTCCTTATCACCTTCCAGATTGCATTCAAGGCTCTTTATAACCACCCCCCTCTTACCTCTCCAGTCTTCTCACACCTTACTCTCTGACACATACTCTGACCTACTGGCTGTGAATACAGCATTCCATCTCTCAGCTCTGGACCTTTTCTCTAGCTATCCCCATACTTAAAATGCTCTCTGTCTTCTTCTCGGACTACTGACTTCCATACCTGTGACTCCTTCAAGTCCCAACTAAAATCTCACCCTTTCCAGGAAGTCTTCTCCATTGCTCTTCATTCCAGGGCCTTTCTTCTCTTCCTTATTTCCTATCCTTTTTTTTTTTAACCCTTGTACTTCGGTGTATTGTCTCATAGATGGAAGAGTGGTATGGGTGGGCAATGGGGGTCAAGTGACTTGCCCAGGGTCACACAGCTGGGAAGTGGCTGAGGCCGGGTTTGAACCTAGGACCTCCTGTCTCTAGGCCTGACTCTCACTCCACTGAGCTACCCAGCTGCCCCATTTCCTATCCTTTTTAAAGCTTAATTTGTATGGATTTGTTAGCATGCTGCCTCCCCCATTAGATTGCAATTTCTTTGAGGGCAGGGTCTGTCTTGCTTTTTTTTTTTTTATCCCAGCACTTGGCTCAGCTCCTGGCATACAGTAAGTGCTTAATATATATTTATTTATTTTGTTTTTTGAAACCCTTACCTTCCATCTTAGAATCAGTACTGAGTATTGGTCCCAAGGCAAAAGAGAGGTAAGGGCTACTAGGCAATGGGGGTCAAGTGACTTGCCCAGAGTTGCACAGTGAAGAAAGTTCTGAGGTCAAATTTGAACCCAGGACCTCTCATCTCTGTGTTGGCTGCCAATCCACCGAGCCAACCAGCTGCCCCTCAAAAATATCTGCTGATTAATAGCTACCAAGCACTGTTCAAATGTTAAAGCTTTACAGACATATCCGTTATTATTACTGGCAGAGAAATTACCCAGAAAAGCTCAGCAAAAGCTAGAGCCACAGGCCTGTAAGCAGCAGTCATGGCCCTACAGCCAAGCCCCCAGATTTCCCAGGCTAATTATTCAGTCTATTAAGAACCCTTTCTGGGTGCTTGCATGCCGCGGGTTCTTCTCAGAACAGGGAAAACAGCAACAGCAAACTTTCTATTCATTTCCCAGAATCTGCCTTTTGGAAGTACCTTATCTTGCAAGAAGCCAGCAGCAGCAGCAGCAGCAGCAGCAGCAGCAGCAGGTTCCAGCCCTGACTAACCACCATCTGGGGCCCATAAGGCTTGCTGCTTCTGGCGATGCCCCAGGTGATGCCAAAAGCTTGACTTTGAGTAGAAGTTTGGGATCACTTTGGAGGACGGAACTGGTCCAGTTCTAGGACCCCTCGTGCTTTTCCATCCCATGTTGAAGCTAACAGCCCCCCACCCCCACACTGCCCTTCGATTTGGCTTTCCAGGCTTCCACTTTGGCTGTGGTAGGTTCCACCTGTGGCTGATGGGGCCACGAATCCATTTTGTCATTTATTTCCCCCAGTTCTACTCTTTCCTGGCAGTGGAAATTCAACACCAACATTTGGTCCAAATTCCCCATTTGTCACACAATACCTGGGGATCGGCTCTTTCTGGAAGGAACCCCCCCTCCATTTTGTACTGCAAGCTCTTCTTGGGGGTTCACCTATTTCCCTTGTGGATGATCTTTTCCTCATTTGATAAAGGCCAAGTTTTATTTATTTAGACTGGACGGGGCAGCAAACAGCAGAGAAGGAGAAGACTGCTCACACTCCCGCTGGACCAAAGTCAATTCATTCTTTCTGCCACCTCCCAAAAGGATGCAGCCATGGGCTGATATCTGAGCCCACTGAATACCCAACTTCTGGCCAGCAGTAACATAGACTCCCTCCCTTTTCTCTATTCCCCACTGAGGCGTGGTAATTGCTCTGTGATTAACAGGGGGCAGATTCTGTTTCCAGAGCTGAACCAGCTGTCCCTGCATCTGGTTGCCCTAGTCTCAGCCCCAGCCTCGGCCGCCCACTCCAAAACACGGCCGTGACACCAAGTGACTGAAAACAAAAGTCATCTTCCATGTGCTCTGAGGACCTGAGTTCTGCCAAAGCCTTCTCCCCAGGATGGACAGCGCCGCATCCCCAACTGAACAGGGCTCCTATTGTCACCAGATCAACCCCAAGATGGCACCAGGGCCAGAATTCAGCTGTTCTTTCACGGATGGCTGGCTTAGTCAGATTTTCCTCATTCGAACACTGAGGTAGTAAAATGGGGTGTCATGAAAGCATCCTGGGATTCGAATCAGGAGTCCTGAGCTCTGCTCTTCAGGAGCAAATAAATCAGGTCCACTCTCCTAGCCTGAGATTCCTTCACTAGAAAAATGAAGATGCCAGAACAAACGTTCCAGGTCCCTCCAAGCTCAAGACCCTGTAAGAACAAGTCTTGGTTCACAGAAATGGCCAGCAAGTTTTGAATTCAGTCACTTCTGTAGCTTACCAGGAGAAAAACAACAAGTAGCCTTTCAGAAAGATCCGAATTCAAATTCCAACTCAATCCGTTAAGCAGATGCGTGACCTCATGGCTCTGAGTGTGGGTTTCCTCATTTATGAGGCAGGGATAATAATCCCACCTCAACGAGTTCTCGGTAGAAAATTCCTGGGAAGAAAATTCACTCTGCCCATGAATCTCGACACCTGCTCTATGATTATTAATCTTTGAGAACTGCTCACAATGTTCCTGAGCATCTCCCCAATTTCTGGCCCCTGGCTCTAAGCCCTGGGAGGGATGAAGAAGAATAAGGCAAGATCCCTGGCCGGAAAGGGCACCTATTTTATTTGGGAGGCAAAAGTGATTCATGGGAAGCAATCAGAGAAGAAAAAACACACTGAAACTAAATGTTGAATTAAATGCTTCAGACAGACATGCTTGGGATGCCAGCTTGTCATTCATTCGTTTCAGTCGAGTCTGACCCCATTTGGATTTTCTTGGCTAAGGTACTAGACTGATTTGCCATTTCCTTCTCCAGCTCATTTTATAGATGAGGAAACTAAGGCAAACAGGGTTTAGGATTTTCTTGGAAAAGATACTGAAGTGGTTTATCATTTCCTTCTCCAGCTCATTTTACAGATAAGGAAATTAAGGCAACCAGGGTTTAGGGTTTTCTTGGCAAAGATACTGCAGTAGTTTGTCATTTCTTTTTCTAGCTCATTTTACAGATGAGCAAACTGAGGCAAGCTTTCTTAGCAAAGATACCAGAGGGGCAGCTGGGTAGCTCAGTGGAGTGAGAGTCAGGCCTAGAGACAGGAGGTCCTAGGTTCAAACCCGGCCTCAGCCACTTCCCAGCTGTGTGACCCTGGGCAAGTCACTTGACCCCCATTGCCCACCCTTACCAATCTTCCACCTATGAGACAATACACCAAAATACAAGGGTTAAAAAAAAAAGATACCAGAGTGGTTTCCCATTTCCTTCATCAGGTCATTTTACAAATGAAGAAACTGAGGCAAACAGGGCTTAGGGTTTTCTTGACAACGATTCTAGAGTGGCTTGTCATTCATTTCCTTCTCCAGCTCATTTTATAGATGAAGAAACAGAGTTAAACAAAATGAAGTAACTTGCCCCAGTAGGAGCCCTTGTGAGGGTCTGAGACTGGATTTGAACTCACAAAGAAACTGCCCAAGAAGAACTAGAACTTGGCAAAAGACTTAAGTAAAAGAGATCATGGTTTGAAGACTGTTGCAAATGAAATCATTCAGCCACAAAAAAAGGGAAACTGGAGGGGAGGGGAGAATCTAATTCATCTTGTTTTTAGGAACTTTTTGTTATTTTTACTCTTATTTCTTTCATTTTGAGAAGCTGAGCAAGATTTAGATCCTCTCCAACAGTTTTTGCTCTGCCTTTTGCAAGGGATGAACCAGCTCAGCTGTATTTGTCAACTGGCTTAGACTAATTCCCCATACATTAGCTTTAAATAACTTCAGCCTTCTGCCTCGGTTGCTTTTATCCTCCACCACCCCTCTTTTGTTTGTAAGCCTTTGAGATTTTGTAAGAAACATATTTCACAGGGTGGTCCTAGGATCTGAGAAGGGAGCAGAGCCACCTCATTTTACAAATAAGGAAACTGAGGCCCATAGAAGTGATTAGATCCAAAGTTACCAAGATGAGAAAGCACACATCAAAGATCTGAATCCTAGGATGCTCCTGCTTGAAATCTAGGGCTCCTTCCACTGGACTGTGAAGCATTGTTTCCTGATTGACCCTTCATGTCCTCCTATTCAGGCAGAGCGGTGCCCTAGCAACCTCTCCACAGATCTTGCGGCTAAGGATGAGTCACCACAATGACTACAAGCGGCAGGCCAAAGGGGCCAGGGACTCCGCAGAGGTCTAATACGCTGATCCAGCATCCTTCAGTGATGACACTCAGAATTCCTTCCTCGACAAAGACGTGACATGTCCTGACAGAGTCAGGGAATGTTTACAGAAGTACTTCTGGGCATATCCTTGTAACACTGTGTTAACACAGAGTAATCCAGATCCAGGTGGGAAGAGGGAGGCATTTTCTCACCTTGAATGAGGAACTTGGGAGAGGTTTGCTCTCGTTTCCATCACTAGCCACAGAGACAATGGAGAAGGGCCAGGCAGGCAGGCTGCAGTCCAGCAGGATCAGATCACAGCTTAAATGGAGCTGCCTAGGATGAATGAGCCCTTGAGGCAGTCCCATAGCCAAATGAATCATTGTAGACAGGAAAAGAGATGTGCATGATAGGCAGATAAACCCTGCTAAAGGAGGAAGAATGAGAAAAATGCCAGATGTTGTTAGGGACTGGCAGAGACCCAGACCACCACTGGCACACAGGAAAGAAAGCCTCATCTTCCATGAGAGCAAGAATTGGCACTGAAAAAACAGTCACTTGGAGCCTTGGCTTCCCCTGTCCCAGTGTCTGTGTTCTCCTTGAATTAAGAGCCCTCGTACACAGCCGGGAAACTGCAGGTGAGGGCAGCAAAGTCCAGACTAGCCTAATCCCCTCTCCAACCTTCTCAGCTTCTCACAGGCCAAACCATGCCGACTGGTTTCACTAGAGGGCACAGCTGCTGCCTCCTGCCTCCAGGGACGGAACAAAGCCTCTAAAACTCTCCTTTCTGCCCAGCTCACACACGTATCATGCCCATCACCTGTGCCCAGTCTTCTCAGCATGAGTTTGTCAGGGCGGGGGGTGGAGAGGGCAGCTACGATTTAATTCGCCCAATCTATGAAACCCCAACATGTGTAAAGAACAAGATGGGGATACAGACAGGGGAAATGATACAATCCCTGCCCCCGAAAGAACTTAGCCTCTCAGAGGGCAGATATGATATGGCAAGCCACAAATAGTCTTAATGAAGAATTATATAAAGGCAAGGACAAATCCAAGACGTTCTAAGAAAATTTCAGTTCTGGTTGATTCTACCACACTGGAGAATATGCCCTAGGCTGGCTAGTAGATAATTAATTCTTTGGCCATGGCAATCCATAAAACAAGGTAATCATCTTCATGGGAACCATTCATGAAGGAGGCAGGATTTAAGTTGTGTCTTAAAGAATGAGGACTATTTCACAAAGTGGAGAACAATTTCAGGCATGGAAAACAGACATAAGCATGCAGATAAGAGAATGCACAACAAGGAGGAGGGAAGGAGACAGCTCTGCAGTTCATTTCAACTGCAACAAAGTGCATGAAAGGAAAAAAAGAATGCATATATAAGGCAAAAAAGGTCCATTAAGGGGGGCAACTGTGCTCAATGGATAGAGAGCCAGGTCTAGAGATGGGAAGTCCTGGTGTCTAAACTGGCCTCAGACACTTCCTAGCTGTGTGACCCTGGATAAGTCATTTAACTTCTATTTACTAGCCCTTGCCACTCTTCTGCCTTAGAACCAATACACAGTATTGATCCTCAGCCAGAAGGAAGGTAAGAAGTTTATATATCTATATCTACATCTAATCTATATCTATATCTATATCTATGTTGATATGGATATCTATATTGCTATCTATATCGATATCGATAGCTATATCAATATCAATATCTATGTCGATATCAATATCTATATCACTATCTATATCTATGTCGATATCTATATCAATATCTATATCTATATCTGTGTTGATATCGATATCTATATCACTATCGATATCAATATTGATATCAATATCGACATAGATATATAAATTAAGTTCCCACATGGAACTTAAACATCAGGCTAAGAAGTTTTAGTCCTACAGAAAATGAGAGCCATGACGGGTGACTGAGGAGTGTCATGATCAAATCTGTCTATCAGAAAGATTATTTTGGTAATTATGTGAAGGAGAAATGGGAAAGACAATAGCAGGAGGCAAATTCCGAGGCAATTGTCCAAGGAAGAAATGAGGGGCTGAACTAAGGGGCAATAGTGCAGGTAAGGAGAATCTCAGAAAGCTTATGGAGGTGGGATTCACAGGGTTTGACCATTCAGCAGATATGGCAAGTGAGGAAGAGGGAGGAGCTGAGATTTGGAGCCAGAAAAGGAAAACTGAAAGGAAAGGAAGGGCAGGTTTATGAGGAGGACAGAACCATGGGAGGACTTCCCCAAGAAGCTTCTATTCGTGATCAGTCTCTTGACTATACCTCTTAGATGGTCCTTGATAAGTAACATAAGATAATAGATAATATCACCATTACAGTGGAAGCTCCTCGCAAGTCTGCTTGATTCTTCCCACTTGGACCTCAAGACCTAGCACTTAGTAGGTATTTAATTAATGTCCTGATTTTTTTTAATGTGTATTGCATCTATTATCCTTGATGGTTAACGTCTAGAGGGCAGGATTGCTGTGTATCTGCCATAGTTCTTAGTATAGTATCTTAATATGGTGTGAGCTCATTGAACTTTTGTTAATCAACCCAAAGTGGGCAACAATTCAAATTGCCTAGGGCACCTCAAGAACTAGGCAAAGGTACAGAGCCAGACTACATATTCTTCATCAAGACGGTTGTTCACATGAACAAAGAAAGCATTATGGTCTGCCTTCTTCCCATTTTGGTTATTACAATATTAATGTAAATTCGCCTTGCCTTTTTTTTTATGGTGGTCTCTGAAAAGGCACCCAAAGAGAACCTTGTTATATTTAGTTTTGGGAAGGTGAGAAGGAAGATCAGGTTAGGAAGGTTTTGGACTCCCAAATCTTCAAAGATGAGAACTGGATGAAGTGCACACATTTCCATATGATCATCCACAGAAATCCCAGGGCACTTAGCACTAACATTCTCAAAAATCCAGTTATGGTTAGCATTTCTTGCTCCCTTTCTCTACTCCAGGCACAATTGGATGGTATCCAGCTCACACCAAATAGATCAGATTTTCTGTAGTCTTTAATGAAGTGTTGGGCCAGTTTGGCACAAGAGAAGTTTCAAGTGTGTATATTCTTCCTGCCCCCAAAATTGTGGGAATGGATTTTAAAATAATAGAAAGAGGGTGCAGAGAAAGCCCTGTGATTTGAGAACTACTCTGTCAGGCATTTAAATTGAGGGCTTCCAAAAACTTCTGCAAGAAATAGTACCTTTTTCCATCCCACACCTAGGTCAAATCCCTTTAACCGGAGAACTTCCAGGGAGCCTTTAAAACCATTTGAGAAAGAGGGCACAGTGCAAGAAAGCACCCCCCCCCCCCGCGAGTCTTATTTGTCAAACACACCCAGGAGAAGAATCATGGTACCATGGAAAGACTCCTGGATTTGAACATTAAAATGCCATATAAATTCTAAAATATATATTTTTATATTTACATATATATCTATGTGAGTACATACTTGTTTGTAGATATATACATATATGTACACCTACATGCTATTTCTCTGCAGATCTTTATATTTAGCCCTATCTAGTCTCTCTCCTGAGCTACAGTCCCTCCTCATCAACTAACTGTCTATTGAACATTACAGACAACCTGTCCTGGAGACATCTCAAACTCAACATGCCCCAAACTAGAATCATTCTTTCCTCAAAAGCCCTATTTTCTTCCCAGTTTTTCTACTTCTGTCAAGGGTTTCCCTACTCATCCAGTCACCCAAATTCACAACCTCTACATCAGGGGTCTGCAATGTATGGCTCTCGAGCCCTATCTGGCTCCAACTCCCAACCGGCCAGTCCGGGCAGAGCCCCAGGATGTGCCCCCACCCCATATTCTAGCGCCTTCCGCCTCCATCCTCCTCCTTCCACAGGCGTTTATGGCTTTCACAGCCAAAAAGGTTGCCAACCGTTGCTCTACATGATCCTCAGTTCCTCAGTCTCTCTCACCCCTCATATCTATTCAGTTGCTAAGTCTTGTCAATTCTTCCTCCATATTGGCACTCTCATCCACTCCCTTCTCTCTCCTAACACAATCGCCGTCCTAATTCAGGTCCTGATCACCTCTCACGTGACAATAGCACAAGAGCCTTCCAACTGGTCTTCGTGACATGTCACTTCCCTCAATGATCCATCCTCCACCAAGATGCCAAGGTTATTTTCCTAGAACAAACTCAGCTCTTTGTCACTCTGTCCTTTTCCCTCGTCTAGTCAAACTCCAGGGGTTTGCTATTAGCATTAATATCAAATACAAACTCTTCCATGTTTAGCATTTAAATCACAACTGGGCTCCAATCTGCCTTTCCAATACTCCTAGACATTTTCTCCATAATGTGCCCATTGGTGCACCCAAACAGGACATTTTGCTTTACCACCTCTCACATCCAAGTCTTTGTCCTGTTATAAGGAAACAAGGAAAGAGCAGGAGCAGCAACCACTGAGAAGGCAGAAGCAGGACTTCCTGGAATACACCCCCTCCTTACTTTCATCTCTTTGAGTCTTTAAATCCCTTCAAAACTCAGCTTGCACATCACTCCTCCTACAAAGCCTTTTCCTGATTCCTCCAGCAGCTAACGTTTTCTCCCCTCTCAAATTGTCCCGTATTTATTTTGTATGTACTTCTATTTGTGTGTGCTGTTTCCTCCTAGAGAATAGAATGTAAGTTCCATGAGGGCAGGGACTGTTTCATTCTGGAGTTTATAGCTTCAGTTCATAACATGTGGTATATGTTTAATAAATTCTTGTTGATAACTAATGAGACATGAAGTTAGCAAAATGGGAAAGAGCTCAAAACTGAAACATAAGAAACTAGATTTCATATAGTAATTAAAGAATCATGAAGCAGGAAAACGGCTTGAAGGATGAAGGCTAGAAGCCAAATATCCATAGGGTTACAGACCACAAAGCCAATCCTTCCAAAAGGGATTCTGAATGAAAATCTCAATTTATGAGTTTCTGAAAACATGTGGTACCAAATTCCTAAAAGAGTTTTAAAAGGGATAAAAACCCCAAACACCCAACACAAACTGCCTCATTTCCAAGCAATTCACAAACGAATCCATGTGGACCCTTAGAACCTAATCTTCAAGGGGCAGCTGGATGGCTCAGTGGATGGAGAGCCAGGCCTAGAGACAGGAGGTCCTAGGTTCAAATCTGGCCTCAGACGCTTCCTAGCTGTGTGACCCTGGGCAAGTCACTTAACCCCCATTGCCTAGCCCTGTAACAAATAAAATTAATATAGGATATACATATAAAAAAAAGATATTAGGGTTTAAATTTAAAAAAAAAAAAAAAGAACCTAATCTTTTTTTTAAACCCTTAACTTCTGTGCATTGGCTCCAAGGCAGAAGAGTGGTAAGGGTGGGCAATGGGGGTCAAGTGACTTGTCCAGGGTCACACAGCTGAGAAGTGTCTGAGGCAAGATTTTAACCTAGGACCTCCCGTCTCTAGGCCTGGCCCTCAATCCACTGAGCTACCCAGCTGCTCCCAAGAACCTAATCTTCACCTCAAATTCATGTAATTTTCTTTATATGCTTTTGGCATCAATATTGCTTAAACGTCCATCCATCTTGTCTCCCTCATCAGATTATAAAATATTTTCAGGAGCAGCAACTCTGTCTAATCTGGATACTAAAACTCTGGAGATAGATAGGTGGTTCAGTGGATTGAGAGCTAGGCCTAAAGATAAAAGGTCCTAGGTTCAAATTTGGCCTCTGACACTTCCTAGCTGTGTGACCCTGGACAAGTCATTTAACCCCCATCATCTAGCCCTGGCCATGCTTCTGCCTCGGAACCAATACACAGTATTGATTCTAAGATGGAAGGTAAAAATCCCATTAAATCCCTAAATTGTGATTTTGATGAGATCAATCATGTATGCCAAGCCTACAAGATGGCTTTCTATTTCTCAAGAAGCTTTCTCAATCCCATAATTTGGGTCAAGTTCTGCTTGTTATCCACTAGGTAAATGAGCGATCCTCTGCTACTTTTTAAACGAAGCATTATAGATTCTATTCTCCAAAGTTTAAAGTCCTTTATTCCTTCAAAGTGAAGGGTCAACTCGAGCTTTTAAATCAGTTTCCCCAGGATATGGTGCTCTGCAGTCATTCTGTATTAACATCAGAAGACTTTGGCATCTATTCAGACACGTCTCTCGGCTCCCAGGTGACAGGGAGAGCCTCAGTCATATCCAGGACACACCCCAGATGGTCAGTACCAGTTTTTTCCCCAGGATATTATACTACCCAGCATTCCCTGGGCCAGAGGTTTCGAGGCTGCCCTCTCCCACACAAGCTGGAAAGAGAACGTGAGCCATTTTCAACATGAGTTTTAACATCAGATCTGTTAAAGAACCCCAAGTAACAAAAGAAAAATACTCATTTGATAAGGGCCAACGTTTAATACAGCAGGCTTCCCAGCAGGATTTTCACTGTGAAAGGTCAGGGGGCTGGGAAACAGGGCTTGTAGGGAAGATGTGATTTAACATCCAAGTTAAATGCATTTAAAAAAAAATGAAGAGAGAGTGGCAGTGGAATGGGGGCGGGGATAGGAAGTGTCTAGTATTACTAGACCAAACATTCCTCAAACCTGATTTTTCTGTAGGGGGAAGGGAACATTCATGACTCTTCATTATATACTCCTACAATTAATATGTGGTGCCATCCTGAATCAGAACCACAGTTTATCCATCCAGGTATTGGGAATCTGAACAGGGATAACAGTGTGGTTTCTCCTAGCTTCACGCAGTAACAAAAGATTCAAACAGTTGTTGAGCCCATTCTAAGATCCCTTCTCCCCTCAACATACTCTGGCTCCAGGGCTTTTTAAGTCCTTCTAGAACGTCTGTTTTCATTCTGTTCCACCTTGGAGTCGGGTTCTTCCAACTTACTCTGCAAAGGAGGACGTCCTCTCATTTGTCATCCTCGAAACCCTCGATCACCTTCCAGTTTGAAGAGGTGCCCTCCAGTTCCGGTTTTTTAAATTGGGCAAACCAATCCAAACCCATCATACTCTTCCAGGTTCTAGATCAGTGGTTCCCAAACTTTTTTGGCCTACCGTCCCCTTTCCAAAAAAAAAAAATATTACATAGCCCCCTGGAAATTAATTTTTTTTAAACCCTCACCTTCCGTCTTGGGGTCAATACTATGTATTGGCTCCAAAGCAGAAGAGTGGTAAGGGTAGGCAATGGGGGTCAAGTGACTTGCCCAGGGTCACACAGCTAGGAAGTGTCTGAGGTCAAATTTGAACCCAGGACCTCCTGTCTCTGGACCTGGCTCTCAATCCACTGAGCCACCCAGCTGACCCCTGGAAATTAAATTTTTTTTTATTTTAATAGCAATTAATAGGAAAGATAAATGCGCCTGTGGCCATCACCGCTCCTCTGGATCGCTGCAGCTCCCACCAGGGGGCGGTGGTGCCCACTTTGGGAATCACTGCTCTAGATGATCAGCCTTCATGTTCTAAGCTAGATTTGTCCTACTTTGTTCTCATAGGGAGGTATCAATGGTCAAGCGCTATGGTATGTATCTGCTTAGAAAGTGTTAGTGGCGCTACTGTAATTCCTGGAGTTAGCACATCATTCTGAGCATCACCGGTGCCTTAGAAAGGTTTCTTAAATTACTTTCAAAAGTGGGAGGGGTGGGGGCAGGGTGGAAAATGGAACAATGAAACTTCTCCAGGATGTTCTCTATGTCCTGTCATAATGAAATGGTACCATTAAGGCTCCAGTTCCTCCAGGGTTCAGGCACAGATTTCTTGATTCCAAGGTTTTGCACTGAAAGGGGAGGCATGGGAGGGGGTGGGAGGAAGCATTATTTTCATTAGGATTCCAGTTATCTTCATTTTTTTTTAAACCCTTACTTTCTGTCTTGGAAATACTTGTAATTGGAATACTGTGTGTTGGCAGAAGAGTGGTAAGGGCTAGGCAATTGGGGTCAAGTGACTTGCCCAGGGCCACACAGCTGGGAAGTGTCCGAGGCCAGATTTGAACCCAGGACTTCCCTTCTCTAGGCCTGGCTCTCCATCCACTGAGCTACCCAGCTGCCCCCTCCAGCTATCTTTAGAAGAGACCTAAGGGAAGCAGAGGAGACGATTCTAGCTTTTGACTTTCTGAGGAAAGGAGGAAAAGAAGAAGAGCTGCTCTAGGGAATGCTTCCATATTAGAAGGCAAATCTGTGAGCTTCCTGGGGAACTCTGCAGGTAAAGCACTTCCAAAGAGGTACCCAGTAGGGCTGACTATGGACACGGCACGCGCTCCCCCTTGTGGCCAACGAAATTGGACCGAGAAGTGCAGGGAGCCCCGGCTCCGAGGACCTTGTTTCCGGATCATGTTCTTCCCCGGACAGCATTAGCCCCGCCGGGGCTGTTTCTAAACGCACAAATCTCAGGAGGCTGCCTGTTGCCCAGGTCACTTGGCGCCCGTCCGAAGCCACGCGGGATGGATGGCAGCCCTCAGTGGACTCCTCAGCGCGTCCCCAGGAGAGCCGAGATCAGCAGGCCGGCATCTGTGCCTTCACTGCCCAGCGCTCCCTTGTCGGGGAACGGCCCCCTTTCCTCCCCTCTCCCCAAACCTCGCTCTCCTCTGTGAACGCGGGGGTATTGGCCTCGGGGAGCTCCGAGCTCCCCTCTCGCTCTAGCGCTCCGCTTCTGTGGTCTCCCCCCAACGAGGAGCCCTGCCCGTCTTGCTCGGAGAGCGCGGGGACAGCCCCGCGGTGCCCACCGCCTGAGCGCCCAGGATAAGGCGCGCCTGCCTCCTTCCTACCTGTGGCTGCGTCAGGGAGCGGGAGGGGAAGGAGGAATGGGCTAAAAGATGTCCGGGAAAGAGGAGGAAGGGGGCGAGGTGCCTTCCTCGGGCCCGGACAGGGGCAGTGCCCTCCCCCGGCCCACTCACCGGCGATTCGCGTAGCCGCTGCCCGGAGGTGCGGGGCCATGCTCAGGGTAGTTGTGCTGCTGCAGGGCTGCGGACGGGTACGGATAGAGGAAGCCGGTGCCCATGGTGCAGCCGTAGAGGCAGCAAGCCCAGGGAAGGAAGAGGGGAAGCTTCATCTCGGCCAGCGGGATGGGGGCCCGCACGAATCCGCCTGCCCACTAAGGAGTCGACCCGTGGCGCCCCGCTCCGCCGAACGAGGGAGACATGGGGAGCCCCGGAGAGCTGGGGACGGTGTGCGGGGCGCGATCCAGCGGGGAATGAGCTCGGAGATACCCGGCGCAGCTCTGAGCGCCCACGCGGCCCGGCGCCCGCTCCGGAGCTGCTTTTTCAAATTCGGGGAGGGGGGCTGCGCTAGGTCCGTCAAAGGGGGCGTGGGGTTTCTCCGTTAACCCTTGGAGGCCCGGGCGCCGGCAGCGCGCAGGTGGGCGGGGACCCCGGAAGGAGGAGGCCCCACCACCGACTGCCCCTACTGGTCCCCGTGCGCACCCGACCTCAGAGCCCATTCTTTTCCAGAGAGGGAAACTGAGGCCCACGGGATCGTATTGATCCTGAGCTGGAAGGGAGCTGGAAGCCCATTTGGTCCAACCACCTCGTTTTCCAGGTGAGGAAACTGAGGTCCAGATTGGAGAGTGCCTTTCCCAGAGTGGGACCCACGTCCTTCATCACCTAAACCAGGGCTGTACAAGGCAAAACACTTCAGAGGGGGCTCCTTCCACCCGTAAGTGCCTACATTTTAACTCTGCTGCTGGCACTCTTGGAACTAGAGCCTGTTGATTCTCAGGGTCATTTTAGGTGCCTTCCCCAAGGTGCCTCAGAACTGCCAAGCCCTACTCAAGGAGGAATTCATTCTCCCACAGCAATGTGTTAGTGTTACATTTTCCACTTTCCCTCATTTTATTTGTCTAGCAAGAGCTTCTAGCTGAGAATTGCCCTTACATTGTAGATGACAGTCAGCAAGGAAACAGGAGTTTCCTTCCCGTCTCCGACTCCTTTTTTCAGTTCCACAGGAGCCCGAGGAACAGAGACTCCGAAGAAAGGCAGTAATGATGCCCATGGCCCCTATGTGATGGGCTCCAAGCTCTCGCCTGCCACCCGGGAATGCAGGATAGAAAGCCCCATGCCCAGCGGCCACATCGACACTCGGGGACCAGTAAATCCTCCACTTACTTGCAGGAAGCCCCATCCTATTAAACAGAACATTAGGAGTCTGCCAGAACAAGGGCAGCAGTTGCCCTCTCAAAGACTCCGGCAGTAAATACGTCGTTGGTCTTGTCAGTATAATTACTCTTGGCCGCTCCCACACGTAATCCGAGAGCGGGGCTCAGTGGTCTCAAGGGAGCTGCCTGGGAATGTCCCCCGGCTTTGGAACTTGGGCTCGCACAGAAACTCCTGGCTGCACAGCTCAATATCAACCTCTCCTAAGTTTTCATTTCATGAAAGCCTGCGTTTTAGGATAAAATCATTACACTCACATGGCATCAAAGTAGCCCATGGAAAGGGGGAATGGATGGATGGGGATTTCAATACTACATGGAAACTCTAGGCTCACGCACTTGCTTTAACAAATCACTTATTCCTCTTTGAGCCTCAGTTTTCCTGTCAGTGGGCTGAAAAAAAAAATAAGATGAGCATTACACAGTCATGTCATCATGCAAGGGTGGAAAAAGGAGCACACATACAGTGGATTGGAAAGTGCTTGGGCAAAAAGAATCTTCTAAGAACCCCAAATGGGGTTATGAAGCATAGGACATGACTGAAAATGACTGCACAAGAACAATTAGAAAGTGTATTGTTTGTACAACAAAAATGCCAACTATCCTGGAGCCTTAGCTGCAGTGATAATTCCCCATCTCTGTGCCTCTGTGGGCTGATGTGTATGGTGAAGTCAAGTGGCTCCTGAGGCTTTCCAGCTGATAAGAAAAGCTCTCTCATCCTCTTCAGTAGACAAAAAACAGATTAACTTTTGCTGAAGTCAGCATCAAAATTCATTGAAGAGAGAAGTAAATACTCACCAAGTGGAAGCCAAGGTAAATACTGACCTTCTAGCATAATAAATCCTCCTGGTAATCTAAAACAGAAGTCCCTCCGCACCCCCACCCTCACCCCACCCCACCCTGGGATTGTCCTGTTCATTGGGATTTGGTAATACCACTAGCTCAGGGAGGCTAAAGAGGGAGAAATGGGCATTTTGTCAAAACCATTCCCCAGGTCCTCTCACCTCCTTTACACACCCCCATGCTCCCATCATGGATTACAGTTCACAGCAAAACCTCTCAAGAGTAAAGGGGGAAAAAGAGTTGAACAGTTGAAGTATTTTTTTTCTAATGAAATGTGTCACAAGCTCTCCTCTCCTTGGATAGAAGATATGTTACGTTTCTGCTCTTTCAGCTGGGCACAAAAACCCTAAGTGGTTTTCTCATTATGCCCCCAAGTGTACCAAAGCCTTGAGCAGCTTCTCAAAACCAAGTTTATGAATTCTGAATGAAGAACAAGCCCAGGAAGCAGCTTCTTTTGTTTCACTCACCCTCGCCATCAGATTTGATGTTTGCCACAATAAGACAATATTTCAAACAACAAAAGTCTGAGAAGAAAATTGTTCACACACACTTTCTGGAGAGGAGATAAAAGTGGGAGTGGGAGGGTCATGCCAGCAATTATTGATTGCCTTGGGAGTCTCACTTGGGGACTGTATATGTTCTCACTCACACAGCAGAGGGGAGAGTTTGGCATCCCAGGTTCCTAGCTCAAGTCTTGGAGGAACAGTGAAGTAATTCTCTCTCTCCTCTCTTTGTCTTTCTCTCTTTTTATTCTCTATCTGTCTCTCTCATCCTTCTCTCCATCTCTTTTCTGTCTCTATCTCTCTCAAACTTTTTTCCCTCTCCTCCTCTTGCTTAATTTCTATTTTTCTCTGTCTCTCCCTCCTTCCTTCTTCCTGTCTCTTTCTTCCTCTCCCCTTCCTCCTAAACCTTCAGGTCTTTTCCGTTTCTGTCTCTCCTCCTCCTCCTCTCTTCCCTTTCCCCCACATGCTCTAACTGGCAGGAGTTCTTGAACTTATGTCGAAAGCAAAGCTGTTTGCTTATTCTGTTTCCCCATTAGCAGCACCTTGAGGGCTGGCATCACTGTTTTTGCCTTTCTGTGTATCCCCAGCACTCATTTGTTGTTGTTCAATCATGTCCAACTCTTTGTGACCTTATTTGGGGTTTTCTGCCTTGCCCAGGGTCACACAGCTATTAAGCATCTGAGGCCAGATTTGAAAGTGAAGATGAAGTTTATATCTCTGGCACCACTTACTTGCCTCCAGCACAGCTATTATGTGCTTCATTGATGATTTTTCTGGCATTGAATGTCATTTCCCATATCAGCAGCCAGTCTTCTAACGTTCTATTTTTTTTTTTTTTTGGTTTGTCTTTGTATCTGCATCACCTCCTAAGATACCTTACACATGGAGATTCTTTTTTTTTTTAAACCCTTACCTTCCGTCTTGGAGTCAATACTGTGTATTGTCTCCAAGGCAGAAGAGTAGTAAGGGTAGGCGATGGGGGTCAAGTGACTTGCCCAGGGTCACACAGCTGGAGAGATTCTTTTTTTTTTTTAACTTTCTGTCTTAGAATCAATACTAAGTATCAGTCTCAGGTTAGAAGAGCAGTAAGGGCTGGGCAGTTGGGGTTAAGTGACTACTTGTCCAAAGCCACACAGCTAAGAAATGTCTGAGGCTAGATTTGAACCCAGGACCTCCTCTTCTCCTATCCTCTCTGCCCACTGAGCCATTTAGCTGCCCCTACCTGGACATCCTTAATAAATGCTTGTTAATTGTGGGGGGTTAAAAAATTGGCAAATATGACAAAAGATGGGAATATTCAAGGCTAGAAAGTTTGTAGAAAGATGGGTACACTCATGCACCATGGCTGGAGCTGGAGTTGTGAACTGATCCAACCACTATGGATGACAGTTTGCAAAAAAAAAGTGACTAAAATGTCCATAGCATTTGACCCAGAGATCCCTCTGCTAGGCATATGCCCCAACGAGCTAGTGATGAAAGAAAGACCCCCATACTGAAATACTGTTGCAATACTCTGTGGCAGCAAATAAGTGGAAACAAAACATGCCCATCAGTTGGGAAATAAGCCAAATAAATCTTGTTTACCCATTTACTAATGTCATCAAGGCAAAACCAATAGTTTTCCAAGTGCTTAACATAAAATAACTTGATAACAAATTGTATAGGAGGAGAAAGTTATACAGGAAAAAAGAATTGAATGGGGAAAAAATTAGAATTACAAGAAAATTTTGGAGATCCAGAAATGGAGGCTTTTGTCCTTTAATGTACACTTGTGAGAGTTAATTCGTCTCTTTTAAAATCTACATATATGATTCCAAGAAAATGTAGAATGGGAACTTCTGAAAAGTGAATGAACTGAACAATAAGAAATTATGAAGAATTCAGGGAAACATAGTAAGATTTTTATGTGAAAAAGTGAACTCAGAAAATAAGATAGATAATTGCATCAATAATGAAAATAAAAAGGACAACAAAACAAAGAAAACTTAAATGCAAAAGGTATAGAGCCATTAGAAAGCCCCTCTCTCTTCTGTGTAGAGGTGGGGGATTATGGGTATGAAAACCCTGCAGATAACATAGGACTTTTTCTTTTTTATTCCGTTAGAAAGAATGGTCCTCTTGGGATGGAATGGGATATACATATACTAGAAAATGTAAGGAAGGCCAAAAAAAGAAATAAAATGGCTTTAAGAAAACAGAAGAAGGCTGAAGACCAACGAAGTGGAGATCTCAAAGCCAAACATCATACCACACAACAAAATCTACAGCTTTAATGAGATGAGAAGAGAAGAGGCTGAGTTTTCCCATTTACTAATGTCATCAAGGCAAAATCAATAGTTTTCCAAGTGCTTAACATAAAATAACTTGATAACGAATTGATTAGGAGGAGAAAGTTATACAAAGAAAGTTATACAAGAAAAAAAATTGAATGGGGAAAAAATTAGAATTACAAGGAAATTTTGGAGATCCAAAATGGAAGCAAAAAGGTAGATGTTAAGTTTAGCCAGACATTAACCAACTATGTCAACAAGCCATCCTCCAACCATTAAGATGTAATATGAGGGGGCAGCTGGGTAGCTCAATGGATGGAGAGCCAGGTCTAGAGATAGGAGGTCCCTAAGTTCAAATCTGGCCTCAGACACTTCCAAGCTGTGTGACCCTGGGTGAGTCACTTGACCCCCATTGCTTAGCTCTTACCACTCTTCTGCCTTGGAGCCAATACACAGTATTGACTCCAAGATGGAAGGTGAGGGTTTAAAAAAAAAGATGTAATATGGCAATATTTTGACATTTGCACTACAGGTTATATATCAAAACTTGGCAGCTCCTTTTCTAATTGGTCAAATAACTACATAAGCAAGCACGGGCTAACTTCTTATTAAATAGATCATTCAAAAACACTGTAGCTCTGAGGGAGGTTTGAGCAATGGACAACTAAATAACTGATAAAGATTTCTTATTGCCAATAGATATATAGAAACATGGACCATGAATATAAACATTAGAGATTAGAATGTTGCCTGTGCCGACTACACAGAAGTTCCCATTCTACAGTTTCTTGGGATCATATATGTAGATTTGAAAAGAGACAAATTAACTCACACAAGTGTACATTAAAGGACAAAATCTCCAAACCTCTAGTGATGAATTCCACAGGTTGCTGCATCTTGTGAACATCCCAACTGTCAAATTAAGTGATACTTCACAAAACAACAGTCTGTCTCATCTCTACTGAAGCAAGATCACCAGCATCAGACATCTCCCTTCCATTGGTTCTTAGAGACTAGTCTATCTATCTATCTTTTTTTAAAAAACCCTTAACTTCTGTGTATTGGTTCCAAGGCAGAAGAGTGGTAAGGGTGGGCAATGGGGGTCAAGTGACTTGCCCAGGGTCACACAGCTGGGAAGTGTCCGAGGCCGGATTTGAACCCAGGACCTCCCGTCTCTAGGCCTGACTCTCAATCCACTGAGCTACCCAGCTGCCCCCCGATCTATCTGTCTTCATGAAAGAAGGAAGGAGACCAAACACAGCATGTCCCCAAATCATTACTGTATCCTCATCTCTTCTTCAAGCCCTATATCTATAGGCCTGAACCCCCGTTATTCATCTGTCTGGACATGTTTCACAGCCACCTCTGCTGACAGTATTGATAGAACTGCCTTTCAAATCCTGGGACAAAGATCAAAATGACTGTCATAGATGAAAATATGAATTGTGTTTCATGGTGAGCAAAGCTGATATTAATATAAGTGGGAGCAAAAATTCACCATCTATTACTGGATTTTTTTCTATGATTTCTCTAACCTAAATTTTAAAGTACACAAGGACTTCATTACACTTTCATGTACATAGGTTTTGGCGAACTCTGGCCCCACAATCTATATTAAATATTCCTAAATAATCTTGTTCCATGGATTGCCACAGCCAAAGACATTCATCATGAAGTAGTCCACCTACCAGGAATAAACTTCTCCATACTTGGCAGAACTGGTCCTTGGAAAGAAAAGACAACTGATCACTATGTGGATCACTAGGTGATATATTAATAATCAAAAAATATCTTGGAAATTTCAGATTTGCTCTCAGAGGTGTAAAATTTAAATACTTGGAGTTATTGGATATTCATTTTATTTTTATTTTATTTTTTTAAAACCCTTAACTTCTGTGTATTGGCTCCTAGGTAGAAGAGTGGTAAGGGTGGGCCATGGGGGTCAAGTGACTTGCCCAGGGTCACCCAGTTGGGTAGATATTCATTTTAAATCTAACTCAAGCAACTTGGCCAGGGCTCTCACATCTGTAGTTGAAAAAAAAAAAGCATGCCTTTCTGAACAATATGTTTGTGGAAAGGAGAAAACATACTTCCTATGGGCTTTCCTCTGGACCACATCAGTATGTTTTCAAGTTGATACTAGCTAGGATCCTGCAAAGAGAAAACAACCATGTTGTTTCACTTGATAAAACCCTACAGCAAGTGAGAATCCTGAAATGTTCCTTTGAAGTTCAAACACTTTCTAGATAAGCCTTCCATTTAGTAGGGGGAAAGTGATAAGGCTATCTCAATGGAACACTGATTTGTTTGAGTCATTAATTAAGAAAGTCTACAGAAGTTACCTTTGATTGATG
This sequence comes from Gracilinanus agilis, assembly GCF_016433145.1. Lineage (NCBI taxonomy): Eukaryota > Metazoa > Chordata > Mammalia > Didelphimorphia > Didelphidae > Gracilinanus > Gracilinanus agilis. The sequence goes on along the minus strand of NC_058133.1, from coordinate 505,821,905 downwards.
AAGTGCATGGCTACAGAATTCAATGTTTGAGGTGATGCCCGTGATAAAAGGAGTTAGAAATGGTGGCAAGATTGTGAAATTCTTAGAAGCCAGGCTTGAGATTTTTGTCTTATGCTGCATAAGGTCAATGGATTCGTGACCTCCTTAATGAGAGTATTTATTCCCGCTCTCAAAGCAGACCAGCATCTCTCCAGGGCTTATATACTAGAGACCTTCCTCCAGAAAACCTTTTGTGTGCCCTGAGCTCCCTTTTGCCATTTGGCGATGCCTGTGGTGGTCAGGTGCCCCAGCAGAGAGAGCACTGAATCTGGAATCAGGAAATTCTGAGTTCAGATCCAGACTTGGACACTTATTAGCCTGGAAAAGTCACTCAACTTCTGTCTGCCTCAGTTTCCTCATCTGAAAAATGTGATTATATAGTATCTTCCTCCCAAGATTGTAGCAAAGATCAAATGCGTTAATGCTCTATATGCTAACTGCAATAATGGTGATGGACGTCTTCTCTGAATATTCTTTTCTAAATATTTAAAATGAAATACTCACAATTACCATGGAAACCAATTGTATTGTCATAGAAATGTAACTACCCATCTTGGTTCAGAGATTCCCTGAAATCTGTTCCCCTTGGGAAGGTTTAGGGCAGTGATGGGCAAAACTGCAGGCTGTGGGCCAGATGCGGCCCCCTGAAATGTTCTATCCAGCCAGGCAACATTATTCCTAATCTGAAGAATACAATGAGTAGGATATAATACAATGAAACTTCGAAAGAGTTGCCCTAGAAACAGACTGACAGATGAGCCTTTCCTTTCCTTTGGCCCCCTCTTTAAAAAGATTGCCCATCACTGGTTTAAGGGATCTCTGGACCCCAGCTCAAGAATCCTTTCTCTAGGGTTTTTTATAGCAGACCTTTTATCTCCTATTCTTATTATATAACTGGCCCATCTCCTTTTGGGTCTGCACAAGCAAAATAAATGGACATTTTGGTCAGATAACCAGTCAACTCTATGGGGAAAAAAAGTTAAAGAATTTCCCATTATCTTAGTTGAATGATGCCATCTATTCAGTCAAGATGGTTGAACTACACAGACTTAATCTATGGCTCTGTTCCCCAAAGCTCCTGTTCTGGAGGCTACAGAAAGAACCTGGGATGGACAACATCTACATCCTTCACGTAAAAGCTACCCTCAAAGCAATGTCCCTGGCCTTCATGGGCACAGATAAGGCCAGCTACTTAGAGAGTACCTGAACCTCACGAAGGTACCCACAAAAGCTAAGATTTTGCAGGCAAACTGCAGAAAAGGGGGAAGTGTGCAGCCAGAGCCCTCCATTTAGGACAAGTCTTTGGCCACCAACCACGATGCCCTCTACCTCTCATATCCATAAAGTCTGCACATAGGGAGCAAATCCAGACCTAATGAACAGCCATGTTTCAAAACATTTGCCTAGGGAGTAAAAGAGATAAAAGAAATTGCTGGGGAAGAGAGCCTTAACTTTTATAGGAAAAATAAACCAAAAAAGGCTTATTTAGGGATAAAAGAAAAATGATCAGGTCAAGAGAACAACGTACTTATTTCCATTTTCTCCAGATGGATCCCATAAAAAGCTATCTTGACAGTGTTTCACAAAATCCCACCATAAAGTGACAAACCCATGCCAGGAGTGTCATTCAGTGAAACTTGTCTATAACATTGGTCCTTTGGATCTAAGGGCCCCGAATGATGCCCAATAAAATGCTTTAGGAAAGCCAATAATAGGTGGGTTATACCTGTATTATTATTTACCTATTTATGTGTATGACTTTTTCCCCCAGCTAGGATGTAAACTTTGGGGAAGGATAATGTCTTTCCTTTTTTTTCCTTTCAAAAACTCTTCTGTCTTAGTACCAATTCCAAGACAGAAGAGTAGCAAGGGCTAAACAGTCGAGGTTAAATTATTTGCCCAGGATCATAGAGCTAGAAAGTGTCTGAGGCAAGATTTGAACCCAAGATATTCCATCTCCAGACCTGGTTTTCTGATCATTGAGCCACCTCACTGCCCCTTGAAATACAGCTCCAATAGTCCAGAGGGCTGATTTGTTAGAGTTAAGAATGAAGAATAGAGATTGGATAATCCTGGTTTTAGGACAGGAAGAGACCTCAGTGGTCAACTCATCCAACTCCTCTTTATAGATGAGAAGATAAGTGACTTGCTCAAGGTCATACAATGGCAAATGAGAGGGCCAGGATATGTTGCATGCTGCTGCCTTTGAGCTATGGTAGAAACAGTCAGGTAAGTTCCTGATTATAATCAAATAACTCTTATCTCAATTGAACATCAAATTGTGCCAAGTGTTCTCCTCACAACAGACCTGTGAAGTAGGTAGTATATTACTCTACCAATTTTACAGATGAGAATTAAGTCACTTGCACAGGGTTACCCAACCAGTGAAAGTCTGAGTGGGGATTTGAACCCATGTCTCTCTTGACTCTAAGGCCAGTGTTCTTTCTAGTATTTTATGCTGTGATCAATCCCTCGATTAACAGTCAATAGATCAACAAGCTTTTATTAAATGCTCACTGTGCTGGGGGAGGCGGGGGAATGACCTATTAGGATTTTGGAATGGGGGTGTGAAGGGAGTTTTTCTAGGGCCCTTGAGATCAGGCTTATAGATGCCCCAATTTTCTCGCACATCTTCTCCAACTTGCCCCATTTCCTTCAGTCAGAGTCTGATCTCAATTTGAGAAATGTTCCAAGTATAACAATTCATGAGAAAGCATTATCGAAGTATGAACTTTTAGTGCTGTGAGGGAACCTTCCCAATTATTTAGCTCTCTCTCCTCCTTTTATAGACTAAGGCCCAGGGAAGAGGAGAAATAACTTGCCCAGCAAATCATGGCTAAACTGGGACTGGGCATCTGGACCCTCAGTGCAACATTTCAATATGCCCCACTATCTTTTGCTTTTGATATTAATCCCATTCTCAGGGGAGCTAAGCTAAAATACGGGACGTTTAGACTTTTCTATTTCAATGGCAGTTAAATTATTGTGACACAATCTGCATCCATAGTACCCTTCTGAAAAGTGGCAAACGGTGGCCCATGGCAAAAGAAGCATGTTATGCTACAGTAGTTCTCAAGGTGTGACCCAGGGCTCTCTGGGAGTCCCCATGCTCTTTTCAGGCATCCATGAAGTTAAAACTATATTGACAATAATATTAAAATATTTTAATTTCTAATATCGTAAATATTGTTAGATATAACCCACATGAATGAAAGCTCTTTGGGGGATTGTCAATAATAATTTTTAACCCCTTACCTTCTGTCTTAGAAGTAATGCTGTGTAGGGGCAGCTGAGCAGCTCAGTGGATTGAGAGTTGGGCCTAGAGACGGGAGGTCCTAGGTTCAAAGCTGGCCTCAGACACTTCCCAGATGTGTGTGACCCTGGGCAGTTCACTTGACCCCCATTGCCCACCCTTGCCACTCTTCCACCTATGAGCCAATACACAGAAGTTAAGGGTTTAAAAAAAAAAAAAAAGAATTAATACTGTGTATTGGTTCCCAGGCAGAAGAGTGGTAAAGGCTAAGCAATGAGGGTTAAGTGACTTGCCCAGGGTCATACAGCTAGGAAGTGTCTGAGGCCAGATTTGAACTTAGGGACCTCCGGTCTCTAGGCCTGGCTCTCAATTGACCGAGCAATCCAGCTACCTCAATTGTCAATAATTCTTAAGAGTATAATGGGATTCTGAGATGGTGTATACCTGACTCTATTACTAGCCTATCATGTATCCTTAAAGAGTTGCTTTCCCTCCTTGAGCCTCAACTTCCTCCTTCATAGAATAAGGAGTAGAGTATGTTTAAGGTTTTTTTTAATTTTTTAATTTCCATGATTCTGTTTTGTAAGTTATTTACAGTAAATAGTGATGAGGCCATCATAAATAGACGTGATCAAGGCAGATGAGCACCAATTTTAGTTATTTGGGGTATCACAGGTGTAGTTCAAATCCCAGTGGGGTACCACGGAAAGAGAACTGGGTTGAAGTCTTGCCTCCAGGGTTTACTACTTTCTGGCATTGGGGAAGTAATTAAACCTTTCTTAGCTCTTAGTTTCCTCATTTGAAAAATGAAAAAATTGGACCGATTTCCAAGGAATCTTCTGGCTCCAAATCTATGATTCTGTTGCAGTTTTTGTTTTAGCCCAAGTTAATGCCTTCATTAAGGGAATATCTCAGCTAAACTTTCCCCAAAGACCCATTCGCCATGCTTCTGCAATAAAGGCTTTCTCTAGACTAGACAAGAAGTACAAATGGCAAATCAAAAGCAAATGATCACGTTGGCTAAAGTAGATGGTCCATATGGAGACCCACTAAATATGTTTAGGGGCCAGCTATGTGGCTCAGGGGATAGAGAGCCAGGCCTGGAGATGAGAGGTCCTGGATTTCAAATGCAAATCTGTGTGACCCTGGGCACGTCACTTAACCTTCATTACCTAGTCCTTACCACTCTTCTGCCTTGGAACCAAAATGCAGTATTGATTCTAAGATAGAAGATAAAGTTTAAAAAAAAAAGTTTGGAAGCTTGACTAGAAATAGGAAATCTAGCGGTGAGTGCTGCTGACTTGGAAAAATGACAACCTCTCTGTTCTCATTTGCCTTATTCATAGGTGGGAATCATACATTGGCATAGTTTTCACTCAACAGTGGGCATCATCAGTGTCAATATCTTCTCTCCCCCATAGAGCTTTGTCTTTCCTTCATCTTCTATAATTCTGGCTAAAAGGAGTCTTGTTCCCTCCTTCACTGGTTGGTTCTCTTTGGATTGGTAACTTATTCCATATGAAGACTAAGGGGTTCACAAAACAGTTTAGCTAGAACTCTCCCTTCCAGTTTTCACATGCTCCTAATTTTCAAATTAAGTTCCCTTGTTTTCATAGTCTTCATAAAGAAACAATTTGATTAATCCCCTTCAACATTTCAAAAACTCTCAGCCGGGTCACTGAGAGATCCCTTTTCAAATAAGGGGTTGCCAAACTTCCTCAGCCTTTCTTCATAACTTACAGATGAAAGGAGTGATTTTATCTCCATCCTCGATGCCTTGTTTCCTCAGGGACAATCCTAGTCTTCAGATAGTAAACAGGACCAAATACAATATACGACGAGATGAGATCTTGCCAATGTCCCATGGAATAGTTATCTTGTACCTCTGAATTTACAGTCTGTTCATCTGGTAACGTAACCCAGGATCCTGTTTTACTTTCTCATTACATCTGTGCATTAGGCTGAAAGCTTTGGGGGGATACTTAAAGACATATTTCCCAGACATATTAATCCACGTTTATATGCATTTACCCTTTGCACAGCAAGATATTTAACAAAAGTCATTTTACATTTGATTGCACTGGGTAGAATAATCAAATCTCTTCTTGGCTCGTTCTCGGTGTAATTTGTAATGATCTTAAGAGTCTTACTTTCTTAACAGTATCCAGATCTCTCATGCAAATGAAGAAAAGCTGACCCACAAGGCTGTGCTAGAAATGAGGGCTCATGACTCTAAGTGGTCCCTCAGTTTGATTCACTTAAATAGAGTTGCTGCATTGTTTTTGTTTTGTTCTTTCTTCTCCTTGAAGCAACGAGCATTTAAGTGAATTGACTGAATGAGTTGTCTGAGATCATGGACACCAAGCCTAAAGAGACCTGTATTTCCAAAGACTGAGCAGATGAGCCTGGGCTTATAGGCTTGGGAATGTTACTAAAGGTCCTGAACTGCTATCAAGTGGTTTAAAGAGGGATGAGGAAGGCAAAACCAAGGAAACAGAACTTTTTAAGTTTGAGCAGTTGACTCCAACTTCTCCTGATGAAAGTAACAGGAAACCCGAGTTCGACTCTCCATTCTGTCATGCACAGACATGACTTCCAGGCTCTCTCCGATGAGGAGAACCATACATCCTTCTACAAGCTGCTACAAAGATTGATTAGATAATGGTTGCAAAGTCTTTTGAAGACAAGTTTTGTAGAAACACCCCGTGTTTACAAAGACCTGTTTTTCCATTAAATTTCACCAGAATTCATCAAGCCATCATCTAATCTGCTCAGTATATTTGAGTGGTTGACTCCAAAAGTTTTGTTTGGGTTTTTTTTCATTTTAAGCGAGAGTTTTGATTATCTAAATGTTTCTCTTAATGATATTCTATACTATGTAGTAGCAAATCATCTATTACTTTTCCACATCCAAAGCATGTGTTCCTGTAGTTGTTAAATGCAGACAAAAAAATTAAAGATTTTTTTAAATGGAAGATCCTTGAAACATATATAAATGACATTTTTGATAGAAATTAGCTATGTGTATATATATATATGTATATATATTTAAATATCAATCAATCACAAGTATATCCTAAGCATTTATTCTATTCCAGGCACTCGAAACACAAAGAGAAAAGCAAAAATAAAAATAATTAAAATAAAATATAAAAATAATAAAAATAAAAGCAAAAATAGTTTCTACCCTCAAGAAGCTTATGTTCTAAGGGGAAGAAATGATATAAATTAAAAATAAATGCAAGATACATACAGCGCAGATGGAAGGCAACAAGGCTAAGCTGTGGTAAGGCATTATTTTTACATCTAAGCATGAACAATAAAAATAGAATGGGGCAGTTAGTGAGGGCTCGGTGGATTGAGAGGTCTTAGATTCAAATCCGGCCTCAGACACTTCCCAGCTGTGTGACCCTGGGCAAGTCACTTCACCCCCATTGCCTAGACTTTACTTATCTCTGCCTTGGAACCAATACACAGTATTATTTTGATTCCAAGATGGAATGTAACATTTTTTAAAAACAGATACATAGGTATAAATGTGAATACCGCCACGTCTTTCTTTTTTTTTCAAACCCTTACCTTCCATCAGACAATGGATTCTAAGTATCAGTTCCGATGCAGAAGAGCAGTAGGTTGCCATGTCTTTTTATGTGGATATAACTGAGTGTATAATCACATGTATCTAAATCTTTTAAGGAAGCAATACATCCAAGGACTTAATTGAATATTTCAGATTTAAATATTTCTTTTCCCAGGGAACAGATTGCAGTTTGGAAATGTTTTAAATTAGTTTGGGGAGCTATAGGGGAAAGTTGGTATGGAAGTGTCAGGCTGTTATAATAATTTATATTTAATTAAGAAAAATATCCTTCACCAAAGAAAAACTGTTAGAAAAGAACTTAAACTGCAGCATGAACTTTAATCTAAAACAGCTGGTAGGACAATTTTAATTTTTTTAAAGTTTCACTTTCCAGAGTGTCTCATTCCCTCATTTTTTCAGGCACTCCATTATTTTTGCAGATCTGGGTATGTAGATACTGTCTTTCACTGATGGAGATTCTTGACCCATCCATGCCTTCTCATTGTGCGACTCTTGTCTGACTTCTTCCATAAACCTTCATAGACAATGTAACCAGCACAACAAAAGCCTTAGTAAAAGTTTTCCGGTGTTTTGGAGATAGCCGCGATCCAAACTGTGCCTTTGTTTTCACTCACTTTTTCTAATTTTAATTTTTGCTATTCTAGACTTAACAAATACCAACAAATCCAAATGTTTCCATATACAAAGAACAGAAAAGGGGATTGAAAAGAAAACCACAAATTTTCACTGTCTGCCTTGTTTTTTTTAAAAAAGCATACCTTCTTTGTACATGGTTGTTTGCATGTTGTCTCTCCTGTTAGATTATGAATTCCTTGAGTTCAGGGACTGTCTTGTCTTTCATTGTCTCCCTAACATTTAACACAGTGACTGGCACTTAGTAGATGCTATAGATACATGTTGATTGACTGTAGTATTTTTTTTAATTTGTTTAAACCCTAATATCTTTTACATATATCCTTCTATATTAATTTTTTTTAATTTGTTACAGGGCTAGGCAATGGGGGTTAAGTGACTTGCCCAGGGTCACACAGCTAGGAAGTGTCTGAGGCCAGATTTGAACCTAGGACCTCCTCTCTCTAGGCCTGGCTCTCAATCCACCGAGCTATCCAGCTGCCCCCTAATTGTAGTATTTTTTAAAACCTGGAAGTTCCATATATAATGTTCTCTTGGCTCTACTCATTTCATTCATTCATAACTTCTTATAGGTCTTTCCATGTTTTCTAAAATTAACCTGCTCATCATTGCTTACACATAGTAGTACTAATTCCATCACAACCATATGCCATAAATTGTTTAGTCATTAATCAATTGATGGGCATCTCCTCATTTTCCAACAGAAATAAACAGCAACAGAATATTCAAACAAATATTTGAAGAATAACTTGTGTATATCCACCTCTAGAGAAAGAACTGATAAAGAGAAACAAGTAAGGCATAGTTTTTATATATACATATCTCTTTTTACTAAATGATGTGGGGTGGGGGGACAGAGGGTGGAAGATACCCAGGAATTTAACAAAGAAACAAATTAATGAAAAACCCTACAAGCTCTGGATTTTGGTTATGACATTCTGGGGACTTTTAAAATTATATTTTATATAATTTTTTTGATCAATTACCTGTAATAACAAATTTCTGCATAAATTTTCCTAAGTTATATAATCGAACTTATCTCCCTCCCTCCCTTCCCTTCCTCCTCCCAGTTCTGGCAGGCAATTTGATCTGGGGCAAAACATATTTCTATATTGTTCATTTTTGTGAATGATCTTATGAAATCAAAACACCAAAACATAAAGCCAAATAAACAAGTGAAAAATCATATGCTTTCACTTACATTCCTACTCCATCAGTTCTTTCTCTGGAAACAAATTGTCACATTAGCTACATCTAAAAATCTCTCATTCTTTTTTGCCCCTTCCTTCCTTCACCCCTCTTCCTTCCCCAATAAGCCAGCCAATATATTATATATATTATCTATTATATATTATATTATATTACCTGGCTTATTGGGGAAGGAAGAGGGGGATGGGAAGAATTATATATATATATATTAATTATATATATATATATATATATATATATAATTAACTAATGCCGATTTCCCTGTTGATCATGTTGTGAAATGAGACATTGCTTACACTAAAGAAAAATTCATGGAGGAAATAAAGTGAAGAATGCCATGTTTCGATTTGCATTCAGACTCCATCTGTTCCTTCTATGGTGGTGGATAACCTTTTTCATCATGAGTCCCTTGGAGTTGCCCTGGATCTTTGCCTTGTTGAAAATAGTTGTCCTTCAAAGTTGATCATCATGCATTATTGCTGTTGTGTATAACTTGTGTCATGTGATTTGTTCTTGATGAACAAGTCCTTATAATCACTTCTTCACTTTCTAGCTGTTCAACAATTATGCCTTCTGATACTGTAAGTCCTAGTAGTAAAGGGGAAAAAAATGAAACTATAGAAGGCCAGTTCAAATGAAGAATTTTTTGACTCTGAATCTCTCTCTCTCTCTCTCTCTCTCTCTATATATATATATATATATATATAT
>NC_058133.1:505783991-505807997 GCF_016433145.1 Gracilinanus agilis | reverse complement strand
ACACACACACACACACACACACACACACACACACACACACACACACACATATATTTTTTTAAACCCTTAACTTCTGTGTATTGGCTCCAAGGCGGAAGAGTGGTCAGGGTGGGCAATGGGGGTCAAGTGACTTGCCCAGGGTCACATGGCTGGGAAGTGCCTGAGGTTGGACTTGAACCCAGGACCTCCTGTCTCTAGTCCTGGCTCTCCATCCACTGAACTACCCAGCTGCCCCCCAATATAGAATTTCTCGAAGGCTCTGCTAGAAGAATGCAAACTCTGGCTGGAGTGCAAGCCTGGCAACCCACTCTATGTGTTTGCCAAAGATTTGCCCAGCTAAATGCAGCCATCATAGCCTTTTGCCTTGGAAGAGCTCTTAGAGGTCATCAAATCCAACTTCTTCCTTTTACAGATGAGGAAACTGAGGTGCAGAGAGGTGGAGGCTCAGGTAGTAAGTACAGAGCATGGACTCAAACCCAGCTCTTTACACCACACTACCATTGGGGTGGAGGGAGCTGGCACAGAGAACAGCCTAGTAAAGCACAGAAGGATTGTTATCTTCATTGACAGAAGGAACATGCACATCAGTGGTATCAGGGGTCCTTGAAACATGAAAGTAATAAGGCTTCTGATCGAAAATAATTGAAAGATAGGAGCAGCTGGGTAGCTCAGTGGATGGAGAGTCAGGCCTAGAGACGAGAGGTCCTGGGTTCAAATCTGGCCTCAGCCACTTCCCAGCTGGGTGACTCTGAGCAAGTCACTTGACCCCCATGGCCCACCCTGACCACTCTTCTGCCTAGGAGCCAATACACAGAAGTTAAGGGTTTAAAAAATAAAAATAATTGAAAGAAGCCTGGCTGTACTGGCCAGAGAGTGAAACAAGGCAGTGCATAATTAACAATTAAATGCATGGTACTGATTCTACTGTCTATGATAAATATTCAAAGAAGGAAGGGATCAAGGAGGCTTTATGGAGCATGTAGGAATTGAGCTGGGCCTTGAAGGGTGGAGAGAATTTGTACAGAGAGAAAAGAGTACAGAAAGTGGCCACCTCCATGCTGTCTCCTCAACCCTTATAAATATCAAGCCCTTGTTCTTACACTGCTCCCCCGAATGAAGTCCTATAGTTTCATTTGCCTCTGAGACATCTCCATGTGGCTATCCTGCTAATTGAGTGTTTTTCAAAATTGAATTAATCAAGGCATCTAGGTGGCTCAGTGAGTAGAGCATCAAGCCTGGAGACAGGAGGTGCTGGGTTCAAATTTCACCTCAGACACATACTAGCTGTATAACCATGGGCAAGTCATTTAATTCCAATTGCCTAGCCCTTAGCACTCTTCTGCCTTGGAATAGATACTCAGTAATGATTCTAAAACAGAAGGGAAGGGTTGTTTTTTTTTTTAATTGAATCATCTCCCCTACAAAAAATCATCCTTCTCCTCCTAATTTCCTCTTTCAATTAATAACATCAAAATTTTTCTAGTTACACAATCAAGTTCAAATCTTAGAGTTTTCTTTGCCTCTTTTTCCTCTTTCTTACCTCTCACATCCAGTTTCAAGACCAGTAAAGTTTAATTCCTCAGTGTCTCTCACATCCATCTCCTACTTCTTTTTTAAACTCATACTTTCTATTTTAATTTCACTTTTTAGAAGAGTGGCAAAGGTTAGGCAATTAGGGGTTAAGTGGCTTGCCCAAGGTCACACAGCTAGGAAGTGACTGAGGCCAGCTGAACTCAGTTTCTCCCTAATCCAGGTCTGATTGCTGCCCCATTCCCTACTTTTCAGTCTCACTTGCTGCAAATTAAAGTTGTCTCTTGGCTACACTGCTATAATAATCTCTTATTATCTCCCTGCCTCATTTGTCTATTCAATATGCCCTTTATTGATCGGCAAAATCACAGAACAAAGAGTCTTGGATGGGAGATAGTTCTCCAAGGCTACCTAGATTTCCTCTTATTATCCTTGTAAAGTATTTGCCATTATAATCTGAGTGGAGATTCTTGAGAATGAGAACTCATTATTTATCCGAGTCAATTCATTCCACTTTTGGAAAGTTCTCATGCCAAGGAAGTTTTTTCCTAGCATTGAACTGAAATCTGTATCTCTTCACCATCTTTTCATTGTTACTAGTTCTGCCCACGAAGGCCAACAGAACAAGTTTGATCTCTCTTCCATATCAGCTTCTCCCATCTTGGAAGACAGCTAGCACATCCTTCGTAAGCCTTCTATTCTTCAAGCCAAGTGTCCCCAGTTTCTTAAGATGATCATATGACTGGTTTGTCATCCCTTCACCAGCCTGGTCTCCCTTTTCTTGACATGCTGATCAATGTTCCTCCTAAGATGGGTCCCACAGAACTGAATAGGTTTTTAGCTGCAATGTCATATTATTGACATGGTGAATGTTCAGTTTGCTCAAATTCCAAGAGGACTTTAGTGGGAATGGTGACTTCGCCACTTCTGGCACAGAGTAAGTACTTGGCAAATACTTGGATTTACTGATTTCATCCACTAAATCTATCTATTAAAATTTCATCTGATTCAAGCAGTCCTTTGTTCTTTATAGAAATTACTTTGGATCCTTATCATTACCCAGCTATGTGTCAAATACAGATTTGAGAATAATGACATCTGCTGCTTCATCTTAGTCACTGATTAAAAAATAAAATTAAGCATTAGTATGTCAATGACATATCCCATTAGAGATCTCCCTTCGAGTTGATTTTTTAATTTTATTTTTTAGAGAAATTTTTTCCATGGTTACATGATTCATGTTCTTACTTTCCCCTTCACTCCCCCTTCAGACTCCCCCCCCCCCCCGTAGCTGACGCACATTTCCACTGGTTTCTTCATGTATCATTGATCAAGACCTATTTCCATATTATTAATAATTGCACTAGGGTGGTCATTTAGAGTCTACAACCCAAATCATGTCCGCATCAACCCATGTGTTCAAGCAGTTGTTTTTCTTCTGTGTTTTCACTCCTGTAGTTCTTCCTCTGAATGTGGGTACGTGCTTTTCCATAAATCCCTCAGAATTGTCCTGGATATTGCATTGCTGCTAGTGGAGAAGTCCATTACATTTGATTGTGCCACAGTGTATCCATCTCTGTATACAATGTTCTCCTGGTTCTGCTCCTTTCACTCTGCATCACTTCCTGGAGGTCTTTCCAGTTCACCTGGAATTCCTCCAGTTTATTATTCCTTTGAGCACAATAGTATTCCATCACCAACAGATATCACAATTTGTTCAGCCATTCCCCAACTGAAGGGCATACATACCCTTGTTTTCCAGTTTTTTGCCACCACAAAGAGCGCAGCTATAAATATTTTTGTACAAGTCTTTTTCCTCATGATCTTTTTGGGAAAATTGGAAAACAATATGGGAGATATTAGGTTTAGATCAACATCTCACACCCTACACCAAGATAAATTCAGAATGGGTGAATGACATGAATATAAAGAAGAAAACTATAAGTAAATTAGACAAACACAAAATAGTATACTTGTCAGGTCTCTGGGAAAGGAAAGATTTTAAAACCTTCACATTGATTTTTAACCTATCAATGATTTCTCTTTGAGTCTGATCATTCACTAGTTCCAAATCCATCTTTTCAGTCTTCAGGTTTTTTTAACCCTCATTTTTTTGTCTTAAAATCAATTATAAATATTGGTTAAGGGCTAGACAAATGAGGTAAAGTAACTTGTCCAAGATCACAAAGCTAGGGAATATCTGAGGCCAGATTTGAACCGAGGACTTCCCGTCTACTATAGGCTCTCTATCCACTAAGCTGCCTACCTGCCCCATCTTCACAGTTTTGTGCAGAAGGAGAGCATGAGAGAGTTTATAAAATCCATTAGTGAAATCTAAAAAAAACCAAAAATCATTCTCCAGAACTATCAATCTAAAAATACTGTGAAAAAAGGAAATGAGGTTAGTCTGATATGACTAGTTTATGATGAAATCATACTAGTTCTTAACTATCTCTGCTTCTCTTTCTAAATGCTCCCAAACTACTTCTTTAATAATACATTTTTAGAATTTTTCCAAGAATTTAAATCAAGTTCACTGATATTTAACTGTAATATTTCCCCTTTTTAAAAAAAGTGAAGAACATAGTCATTTTCCAATCCCATGAGAACTCTCCATTTCTTCCTAATTTTACAAAGATCACTGACAGTGGGTCATCAGCAATTTTATTAGCAAGTTCTTTCAATACTCTAATGCAGTGATTCCCAAAGTGGGCGCTACCACCCCCTGGTGGGTGCTGCAGCGATACAGAGAAGCGGTGATGGCCATACTTTTTTTGTATTACATTCTATTCTGAGTTCAATAAATAGTTTCATAATTTCCAGGGGGTGCTAAGTAATATTTTTTTGGAAAGGGGGCAGTAGGCCAAAAAAGTTTGGGAACCGCTGCTCTAATGTGTAGTTTGAGCTTGGGAACTTGAACTCATCCATTAACTACCTCATTTATCTTGAGTTTTAACTCCTGATTAACCATTTTTGGCTATCCTTCCCAGTCTGGAAACTACTCTTTTTGGCAGGAAAAAAAAAATAAAAGTTTTGTGGACGGCATTGAGGATATCCTGGCTCTGTGGCCCTTAGCAAATAACTTGAGTTCACCCTATTCTAGCTCTCTACCAGTATAAATTGCAGAACAATTGCCAACCTGTATTGGGAGAAGAGACTTCTTCAACAAGGAAATCGAATGAAAATGAAATCCTACACAAATGAAATCCCAAGGCCAGAAGCAAAAATGAATGTTCTGTCTTATCTCTGTCATTCATTACCATCATCCCATCTACTCTCTACCATCCATCTAGCAGCAATCTAATCCCTTCATTGATATTTCTCCAGCTCCATAAAGATAAAAATCTTTTATTTTAGATTTCATCACCAGGCTCTTCATTCTCAGCTTTGTTGCAGCTGACACTATTTATCATCCATTACCTGTTCTTGTTTCTACCTTCTATATGTCTTTGAGAAATCTAAGTTGGCCCCCCACATATTGGATATACATGTCAGTCTCTTTAGTAGCTTCCCAATCTCCCTCTCCTGCCTTTTTTCCATCCTCACTGGAATAATTTGTGTTCATGTCTTCAGAATTTCATTCTTAGGAGCTTCCCACTTCTCCTTAATGAAGAGTTTTAGGTGAATCATGGGGATCCTATCTGCCTTTCTCTGAATCCTTTGACATATTACTCTTACGAAATATAGTGTATGCATATTAGATGATGCTTGTTTTTTTCCTTTTTCTTGATATCAAATTTTAATATGAAATGATCACTTACCCCCAACATCCTAATTGTTTCTCCTTCAGCAGTCTTCTTGTTCAGAACCAGGTCTGTTAATGGCAGTCTCCCTGGTCACTTCCTTTACCTTAAGAAGAATGAGATCATCATGAAGGCAAATCAAGATTTTATTAGTTGCTCTGTTTTTAGCAAGTAAAGAGCTCCAAGAGATGTCTGATCACTGAAGTGCCCATCACTTCTAGATCATGCTTCTAGAACAGGAAAAAGAAACTATAAGAGTCTTCAAGGAGCCCAGGATAAAAGCCAGAGGGAAATTTCTTGAGTAATCTTACAAAGAGGAGAAAGGGGCTTCCAGCATCCAGGAGCTATGAATTACCCCTTACCACATATGTTCTCTAAGTTTTAGAGCACATTTTCTTCTGAACTCTCCATGTACCAATGGGAGAATGGGTTCTAGACAAAGGGAGTTGTTTCTGTACCAACTGTTCTTAGTATTATGTTAGTAAATACCTCTTTCTAAAAGCTCATGAAGTCTGGCTAATATCAACTGATGATTGGAGGAAACACACTGGTAGGTGCTTATAATCAATAATAGTGTTAGAAAAACAACCCCACCCAATTCCTTAGGAGTTACCCTTAAAGCCTTGAAAGGAGATATAGTATCCAGGATCTGTGTTCGGACTTGTCCATACAAGTGGAAGCTGGGAGAGTATTTCCAAAGTATGTATGTTTTGAACTTCCTACCTTTTCTCTAGATTAACTCACTTTGTAGGTTTTATTTACCAGTTATTTTATTTTTATTTATTGTTTTATTTACCAGTTTCTTGCCAAACTCTATTGCAAACAGAATTCTCCAGTCTTCTGGGTAACAAACTCAAGCAGAAATCTTACTAACAGCAAGATTTTATGGATTAAGTCCATGAATGAAACCTAATTATTCTTACTTCCTGGGGACTTTAGATAGTACCACTTCCCTGGATTCAAAACCTTCCTCCATCAAAATATTCCCAGCACACACAGATCTGATCTCACTACTCATCTGTGGCTCCCCATTGTTTACCAAATAAGTACAAACTTCTTAGCATGACCTTTTAAGGTCCCTTATGGAAAGTTGGCCTCCAACCTAACCATTTAACTCTTTTATCACAGTTTGTCCCTAATATGTACTCCTAGTATAAAGTTTCCTCATCTATAAAATGTTGAGGGTGGACTAGATGAGAGGTGTCAAAAAGTGGGCCCGTACCCCATTAAAGTATAATTGGTGGGGAGGCAGCGAGGTTGTTCAATGGATAGAAAACCAAAGACATAAACACAGAAAATGTAGTTTTGTGTCAAGTAATAAATTACTTTAAAAAGTTACATAGCAACGGTCTTGGTTTATGGTCAACTGCACAATGCTAAGAGTTAATTCTAATCCTGCAGATGGGCCAAACAGATCTACTAACACATCAGCGCACCTGATGCCTCCTGCCAGGAAATCAAGCCCTCCAGTTGGCCAAGCATGATGCCCACGAATGGAAAAATGTCTTCTCTTCCCCTTCTATTGGGAGGGTGGGGTGCTGTCAAGGACCTTCCCCTGCTCTACCCCAGGCAAATTATTAAACTCAAAAGCAGACAATGCTTGGGAATTCATGAACTAGAGAATCTAAGATTAGAAAATTACCACATGGAAGAGAATCTATTGCTTTATTCAGCCTACCAAGAACAGTGAATAAATGTTGTGAAGATACAAATTTAGATTGATATAAGGAAGCCTTTTTCCAATTATTAGAGCTGTCCAAAACAAAAAAGGCTATCTTAGAAGATCATGGATACCCCTTGAGTGAGTCTTCAAAGGCTTGAAGACCATGGGATCAAAAGACTAGTTAACTAGGAGAGAAATAAATAATTTAGGTACGTGATAATGGAAGGTTGAACTAGTATGAGAATGAAGATAAAGATGTAAAGAAAAAATGTGGAAGAAATAATAGCACATTTATAGAACACTTATTCCCATCTCTGACGTGAATAAACACAATCATCCTTATTTTACAGATGAAGAAAGTGAGATTCAGAAGAGTTAAATGACAAACCCAAAGTCACACAGAGATCTGAACTGAGACTTTAAGATAAGTCTTCCAAAATTTGAGATAAATCTTCCTTTGAGATCAATCAGTCCAAGGCTCTTACCAATGCCTTTCAGAAAGAAATCCAGTTCAATATATTATGTACAAGGAATGATGGGAAAAGAATAAAGTTAACTCTCAGGTAATTAATACAGAGAGCTGAGAATGGTGATTCAAAAAACAAAAATAGAGATGACTGGAAAGAGAAGCTGTTTTGAGAAAAAGATTAGAAATTATCATTGAGTTGGGGTGACAATGGAACATTCATAGAGAATTAATATTTAAAAAAGCCCTTTTAAAGGGTGGGTAAGTAGGATATGATAGACATATCAGGAAATTAAAGTCAAAACCAGACAGTGCTCTTCCTATATTTTAATTTTTACTTTAAACTTATCCATACACCCACAAAATTACAAATATTCTAATTTTATAAGATACTAGTCCAAGATAAATCCAACTCGGTGCTTTTCAGTGAGGAGAAATGGAAGGCATGTCTGGCAAAGAGCCTGGTAATATTTAACTCAGGGAATAAATGCCTTTGGTGACAGGGCAGTCCTTCAAATAGTTTAAAGACCAATTTGGAGGAATTTTGAATAGAACATTCTGCTTGGTGCCTTAGGGCAGAACTAGAATCAATGAACAGATATTTCCATGGAGCAAGGCAGCTAGTTGGCATAGTGCCCAGAGAACCAAGCCTCAGGTCCTGAGATCAAATCTGAACTCAGACGTTTACTAGCTGGGTGATCCTGAGCAAGTCCCTTAACCTCCTTTGCCTTAGTTTCCTCATCTGTCAAATGAGCTAGAGAAGGCAATGGCAAACCTCTCCAGTATCTGTCAAGAAAACCCCAAAAAGGGGTCACAAAGAGTTTGACATAATAGAAAACCCCCTGAACCCCAAGATTTCGGCTCAATATTCGGGGGAACCATAAGAATGAGAGCTGTTCAAAGGCGCAGTGGGCTGCTTCGAGAAGTGCATGAATTCTGCTGGAGAGCTTCAGCGGCCAAATATTTACTTGGGATATAATTTTCTGTAAATCACATTTACCCAGAGCTCAGTTTCCTCAGTTGTAAAACTAGGCGATCTCTGAAGTCCCAGGAGGTGTAGGTTCCTTCGACCATCACTCATCCATGTTGGGAGCTATCATTGGTTATTATAACGCAGATGACTCATAGCTCCCGTTTTCTCCTAAGTCAAGAGAGGGAGAAGAGAAGGGCTGGGATCAACGGTTTCTAAAACCGAGGATACCGGCTAGAGAGGGAACGTGGGGCGGGGGATGGGTGGAATGCCAGACCTGGGGTCGGAAAGGTTCGCTTTTGCATCCCACCCCGGCTACGTCACTTCCTCTCTCTAGACCTTGGTTTCCCCCATCTGTCAAATGGAAGGGAGGCTGGGTGCCGCTATAAATCGATGAGCCGGTATCCAAGAAGCCATTTGGCCTCCGGGGCCTCAGTTTCCCCAAAGGGAAGAGAGAGTGGTGCTGGAACGATGGCGTCGTGCCTACTCCGGCTCTCAGTGTAGGGATAGGGGGAAACCCAGCTAGCCGCCTCGCTAGGTCGCCGGCCGCTAAGGGGGAAGGGACACCAGAGGCCCCAGAGAGCGAACCGTTAAAAGCTCTCGCGCACGCTCTCCGAGGATCTCAGGCAGTTCAACCAGAGTGCGCGAGAGCACCTTCCCTCTCGCTCCCGTCCGCATGGTAACGACCGAGTGACCAATCAGCAAGGATCTCTTTCTCGGTCACGCCCTCTCCCGGTTGGCGGAGCCCTGGCAACGGCAGCACCTGCGGGCTGGGGCCCGGAGCGGGGGGCGGGAGAGGGCCTGGCCAGCAGGGCCGGCGCCATGCTCAAGGCCAAGATCCTGTTCGTGGGGCCTTGTGAGGTGGGCGCGGGGACGGCCTGTGCGTTGGGCGGGGCCTTCTCCTCCTCCGAGTTTGCTTTTGGGAAACGGGTGAGGGCGGGGAGCCCGACCGGATCCTGCGTCCTAACTTAGGGCCGTGGGGCCGGTCAAGATGGTGGCGGGGTGGGGGTGGGGGCTTCCCCTCCTCAAGGTTTTCCTTTTAGAAACTGGTAGGAAAGAGAGGGCCTGGCCAGACCTCGCGTCGTAGCGTAGGGCGACGGAGCCTACGAGGGGCCGAGGGGAGGGGCTTTGGGAGGGCGGAGTCTGGGTGGATCTCGCGTCCTCGAGTGGGGCTGCTGGACCGGGTTATGATGGGGGCGGGACGAAATCTGTGGAGAGCCTGTGACTTTGCGTGCCCCAGCGCAGGGTCGGGGAACAGGGTCTTGCTGTGGGAGGGGCAAACACCCCTCCTTTGTGGGGGATCTTAGGCCCAGAAGGGCAGTGGCTGAGGGTCTTAGACCTGGGGCAGGAAAGCCCCTCAGAGGCCATATAACCGAACCCCCTCAATTGACAGACGGGGAAACTGAGGCTTAGAGGGACGAGAGAACCTGTAGAGGCAGATCAGTCAATGGACCACATTTATTAAGCACTTACTCAGGTGCTAAGCACTGCACTGAACACTGGGGATACAAAGGCAAAAACGGGCCTTCCCCCCCCCCCCCAAGGAGCTTACGTTCTGTTGGTAGATAAAGGAGAAACCGAGGGAAGATGAGAGCATCATAGCAGGAGAGCTGGAAGAGCCCTTAGAAGAAGCATTCTTAACCTGGGAAGTGGAACTTTTTTAAAACATAATTTGATAGAGGCAGCTAGATGTCTCGGTGGATAGAAACGGACTTTGAAAAAGGAGGTCCTGGATTCAAATCCGACCTCACTTCCTGACAATGTGACCCTAGGCAAATCCCTTAATTCCCATTACCTTGCCCTTGCCACTCTTCTGCCTTGGAACTGATGATTCTAAGACAGAAGGTAAGGGTTTAAAAAAATTTTTTTATAACTAAATTTCACCATATTAGTTTCCTTTGTAATCCTACGTATTTTACAAATTTTAAAGCATTTTAAATTATATTTTATTTTTTTCCATCAATTACATGTAAAAAATAAAACATTTTATTCTAAAATTCTAAACATCACTTGGCTGCCAAAGCAGTCCAAGACCCAAAAAAGGTTAAAAATCCTTGCCTTAAAAGATCAGCCCCCTCATTTTGCAGATAAGGAAACTGGAGCCCGGGAAATGAAGTCACTTGAGAAAGATCATAGAATTTCAGATCTGGAGTCAAATGGACCCTTAGTCATCTAGGCTGGTGCCCTTATTTGACAAATGAGGAACCAGACAGAATAGAAAAACACCTTGTCCAAAGTTATACAGCTAAACAGAACCCAGCTGAGACCCAGACTCAACAAGTTTCCAGTTCCACTGCACCAGTGGAATCGGATGTCCTCTCCCCTACCCTTTCCATCCTTTTCTTTTTTTAAAAAACCCTTACCATCTTAGAATCAATAATGTATTTTGTTTCCCAGGAAGCAGTAAAGCTAAGGCAGTGAGGATGAAATGACTTGCCCAGGATCAGACAGCTAGGAAGTATCTGATTTGAACCCAGGGCCACCTAACTGTCCCATCCTCACCCCCATTTTCTAAAGGAACAGACGCTAATTTTTCTCAGGTCACACAGGTACTAATAAGAAACAGAATCAGGATTTCATGACTTTAGATGCTAAGATTTTTCTACTGAAGGACAGTGAGCCTTGGGAGTTGGAAGGGAGCTTGGAGAGCTTCAAGTTGTAGGATCATGGCTGGGCCTCAGAAGCCATCTAATCTAGGTGTTTTATCAATGAGGAAACCATCCAAAGGAAGTGACTTGGTCCGTTATAATGGGGGGTTTCTTCTGAGTATGTGTTGGACTAGATGGCAGTTAAAGGCCATTTTGTCCAAAATCCTGTGATTCTATGAGCCCAACCATTAATGGAACAAAATCAAAATGCTCTCATTCTGCACAGAGTGGCAAAACTGTCCTAGCAAACTTTTTGACAGAATCTTCTGACATCACAGAATATAACCCAACCCAAGGCGTGAGGTGAGTTCTGAGCTCTAACTGATCTTTGTTCTAAAGTCTCCCTTTACCACCTGTTTGAATGTGGTGTTGGGGTGGGCACCAGACCCGTCATCTCTCCCAAACACCTTTGTGTTTTTAGGATCCTGGAATTTGAGAACCCCCAAGTAACCAGCAACAACAAAGGCACAGGGTGTGAGTTTGAGCTGTGGGATTGTGGAGGAGATACAAAGTAAGTATTCTCCGGTTTTCTTCCAAGAGAAAGACAAAGACAGAGAATGTGTGTGTTTAATGGATGTTCATAAAAATGGGCTTTTCTAACAGGTTCCCATCCTTAAATCTATAAATTATCGTGTCTTGGCCCTTGTGGGCCAGGATCAAGCATCTTCATCATCCCTAGATTATTAATAAAAGCAAGACACTGTAAGAAACACCCCTCCCCTCTGGGACCCCGTCTCTGATTCTGCTCTTCCTTCTCTGAAGGTTTGAATCATGCTGGCCTGCCCTCATGAAGGACTCTCATGGGGTCGTGATCATCTTCAATGCTGATATCCCTAGTCACCTGAAGGAGATTGAAATGTGGCATTCTTGCTTTGTGCAGCAGCAGCTGTTACAAGACAATCAGTGCCTTTTAATTGCTCACCACAAGCCGGGCTCTGGAGGGGACAAGGGGAACTTGTCTTTGGGTAAGGAGACCATATTTTCTCAGTAGCTCATTTTTTTTTCAGAGCTTCACACAGTGCCCTCCTAAGTGAAACACTTAAATGTTTGTCCGATTGACTTTGATTTTATTTTTAGAGCCTTTGCTTGCAGTCTTCTTCATTGATGATGGTTCTTTTGCTGTCTGTTTAAAAAGCTGTAATTTGAACATAATTGGTATAATATCTATCATAACGTTTGAGGACAGTCTAATAATAAATCCAGCCCTGTTATATGGATGAGAAACTGAGGCCCAGAGAGATTACTATTGTATCGATAGCCATCTTGATAGGTAATCCAGAAGTACAAGAAAAAAAAAATTGGCACCATCTTTTAACACTGATTGAATGCCCAAGGGCTGTCAGGAGTTATGCAAGGTGCTGTCCTGTTATGCATTCTAGAATACCGGTTTACTTGAAGAATTTAACAGAGATAAAAGATAAAAAATAAATAACTAGAACACAACAAAAATGAATACATATAAAAATGAAATAAAAGATAAAACAGATTTCTTTGGTTTAAGGAAATCCAAGTCAACAAATTATCTCTTGAGAGTTGCCTGGAGCATTGAGAAATTATGTGGTTTGCCCAGGGTCTCACAGCATGAACTCACATCTTCCTGGTGTTCTCCACCAACCTACACTGCCTAACAGATTAAAAGGAAGGGGGGGGGGGGATCCTTAAAATGAGGAACATTTAATTCCTATGCTATTGCAATTAGGTAAAATCTTAAAAGCAAGTCAGTTGAATCTCTGGTTCTGCTTCCTGAACTATGAAATTAAAATGTCTCTTCAAGCTCCATTCTGGTTCCAAAATTATGTTTTTTCAAGATTTCTCAAGTTCCTTTAATGAGCTTTTGCTCATTGGTCTAAGACAGTGATGGGCAAACTATTCCCCGCGGACCAGATCCAGGCTGTAGTTTTCCCATCACTGCCTTAAGCTTTTTTTAATTTAAGGAATTGCTTAAGGCAGTGATGGGCAAACTAAGACCTAGATCTGGCCCACGGGGAATAGTTTGCCCATCACTGGTCTAAGATAAGTAATAGAATTAATTAAGAATAGAATTAATACCTTCACTGTGGCAAAGTCAGCTAAGGGAATTAGCATTTTTTAACAATTTATTTAAAAAGTAATTTATCCCAGGGGCAGCTGGGTAGCTCAGTGGATTGAGAGTCAGGCCTAGAGACAGGAGGTCATAGGTTCAAACCTCAGACACTTCCCAGCTGTGAGACCCTGGGCAAATCACTTGACCCCCATTGCCCACCTTTACCAGTCTTTCACCTAGGAGCCAATACACAGTAGTTAAAGGTTTAAAAATTAAAAAATTTAAAAAAAACTTTATCCCAAGAAAAAGGCCCAGTCGGCCGTGTGATTTATGTATTGGGAAATTACCATAATTATTTTTATCCATTGCTCATTGTAAATGCTTGAATCATCTAAACAAAGTAAACTGAAAATATCAATAAACATTATGTGCTTACAGTGCAACAAGCATAAAATCTGTTTGAGGGGATTTTGTTTTTTATCCTACACCAAAGGGAAATTCTTCATCACGGTAGGTAGGAGGCCAAAGTTGGGGACGTGAAGCCCAGGGTACTCTCAAACACCATTTTTGAATATTAGAAAACTCAAGGAATTGGCTCTTTAAGAGCCACTTTTTAGACTGAGTGCTACAATGGTTATACTGTTTCCTGCTTTTAAAAATTACTTTAAATCTTCCTTCTTATTCTATCTCCCCGTTTTACTTTAAAGGATAAAGATAGGGATTAGACCTGGGATTTCATTAATATAGGTTGCTCCTGGAGTTCCAGTGTAGGTCTGCCACCTTCTCTGACTCAGAGTTGTTTAGAGCTTAGGTGATTTATCCACAGCCATCCGAGCCAGCACGTCACAGGTGTCCTGATTTCAGGGCCTGCTCTCTCTGCACCCTGCCATGCTTATGTTGCTGGTCTTCTTTAAAGTCTTCCTCCTTGACCTGACTTCTGCATTTGTCGCTGTTGACTCCTGGCTGTTGTGGGAGATTCCGTCCTGCCTCTCTGACCACTTGCTCTTTGTCTCCTTTGCTGGCTCAGCAGCCCTAGCACTCGCATTGTGGAGGTTCTCTGAGGCTCTGTCCTGGCTCCTTTTCTCTTATAAACTTTCTTTTGGTGACCTCAGCTCCAATGGATTTCATTATCCTCCCTAGGGAAAGAATTTCCAATTAATTTATGCGATTATTCCTCAAGAGCAAGGGAACAGGACCTTCCTTTGAGTCGAGTGGGAGACAGGCACACCCCAGTTCTTTGGATTCTTGCCAGGACAGAGCAGAGAGGCAGCAAGTGAGGAGAAAGGCTGCATCACACTTGAATGAGTCCCGGAGAGCACAGAGGCGAATAGGGGTGGGGGTGGGAGAGGTGGGCAGAAACACATGGCATGGGAAAAGATGGAGAAGAGGAGAGGCCCGAGAGAGTCACTTAGAGAGCTGGGACTCGGACAGTACGAACCCTTAGCAAATGGAGGAGCGAGCTGGGGGCGGTGAGGCAGGAGGCTGGGGTCTCTTTTTTATCAGGATTTGGCGGGAGATGTTTGTCTTTTTGAGTTAATTCATTAACATATCCACGTCATCTCAGAGTCAGCAGCAGCCCCTTGGGATTAACAATGCTTGCTGGGGTTCTGCTGGTCTAGATGTCTGAAGCTTACCTACAGCTTACTGACCCTGGACATTTAGCAGGCTGAAGGGCCCCTCCAGCGAGGCCCATCGGCTTCCCTGGATTTAGCCCATGGTCTCAGGATGTGGCTTTGGTTCATTTATGAGACAGTGGCTTTGAGGCTTCCCTATTTATGAGACTCTGCAAATAACCATTGTGCTCCCTTAATGTATGGGTTAGTCTGTAAGTGCCTCTTAGGTTCTCCTTTGAAATTGTCCTACTCTTGATGCCAGATACTCAAGAACTTATCAGACTGACTGGAACGGGGGGCTTGCCAGGGGCACCAGAAGAAGGTACAATTTTAAAGGCAGATAATTTACTCTTTCCTGCCATTTCAAATTCTGCAAATCTAGAACTGGGCAGCTTTCCTGGAAACCCCATTCTCTTCCAAATGGCCTTATTCCTGCCTCAGGCCCCAGGCTCCCGCCTTGGGGTTAGCCTTGACTTGCTTCTCTCACTCCCCATCTCAGGGCAGTTGCTGGATTTGGCCACTTTGGTCCGTAATCTCTGATCCCTTCACTCGTCTCACAAGCACCTCTTTGTTCAGGTCCTTCTCGCCTCTTCCCCAGCCATTGCAAGAGCTTCCTCATCGCTTTCCCAGTTTCCAGTTGTTTCCCACTCTGGACCGTCTTCTACACGGCTGCCAAAGTGCACGTGTGACCCAATCACTCGGTAGATTCCAGGGACCCCCATCACTTTCAGCAGAAAATGTGAACTCCCCTGTTTGGCTTTGGAAGCCCTTTACCACCTGCCCCCACCTCCTTGTATCCTGATTTCACACTGGGGCCCCCTTATCCACAGTTTTTCTGATTTCAATGATCTGAGGTCAACCTGGAAGGGCGGTCAGCGGTCAGCCCCTCCTGGGCTCTTTCATTTTTACTTGGGGGGGGGGGGAAGGGGGCCAATAGAGAACTCTGAGGCCAGAGGCCAGAGCAGAGAGGGCTCATAGACATGGGGTAGCTGGTGGGGGAGGGCGTCACTGGGGTCTGAGGTAGGCCTTGGAATGGAATCCGGGTGGATACTTTGCTCCCTGTTCCTCCTTATACGTTGGTGCCCATCTGTCTCCCTTCACTATGCCTTGGGCTGGCTGGTCCTCATGTCTGGGACTTGCTGGCTCCTCAGTCCTGCTCTGAATCCCCCGTTACCTTCAGGACATGGCCCATGGCCTCATTCTGCTCCCTGGTAGTGCCCTCCCTCCTCCACTCCCTGGTGTTTCCTCGCATCTCTGCTGTGTATAGCTGGCCTCCTCTGGGGCTCTCGAGTCTCCTCCATCCGAGTGTAAGCCTGAGAGGAGGAGCTCTTCCCCTGCGTGCCGAGCACGTCACACGGTAGCTGCTTTGATAAATGGTAGATGGACATCTGTTCCTGTTTTCTGAAATGACTTTAAAACTCTGCTTAATTGGACCTTCCTGTCTCACTTTGTAGGGGCACCTCTGAACAAGCTGAAACTCGTCCACTCCAACCTGGAGGAGGAGCCTGAGGAGATCCGGACCGAATTCATCAAGTACTTGAAAAGTATAGTCAGCTCCGTGTCCGAGAGCAGAGATAGGGAGGAGATGTCCATCATCACCTAACCTACCGGCCATTCACACCAGACACCTTTACAGCTTTCAGGGATGGCCTTCATCGTGGACACCTCTGAAATCTCTGAGGGCCCCGACCAAACGAGATCTGCCAAGAGCTGGAGCGATTCTCTGCTACAGACGGAACTTTTTGGTGTAAAGAACCCTGCGGCGAATCCACCTGCTTCTGAAGTTCTTGGAAAGCGGCAAGATCAGCCGGAGTTTTATTTGTTCAGTTTTGGCTCTCCTTTAGTTGAGGAAGCTCTGCAAATGTTATTGCTGTTGCCCAGTGATCAATAAGTCTGGCCCTCAAGCTGGTTGCTCTTGGTGTGTAATAACCGAATGTGTTGTCTTCTCAAGAATAAGTGTACTAGAATGTTTATTTTTCTACAAAGTGCCGTAAAATTAGGAAAACTATGCTACGTCAATCGGGGGCTTACAGGCCAGTTTATATAAATAGACTCATCAACATCAGGGCATTTTCATCCTTATCATTATCAAACTTGTGTATTCACATAAAAGGGATGCTATGTTTTCATATCACCCAATTGGTAAAAAATGCTAAAGAATTAACATTTCACATGGCTTTCAGTTCATTGAATAAGCAAGTTTGTTTTCCTACTTTTCGAGATTTTTTCCCTACTGCCTGTATGATTATCTTAAATTTTGTCAGATGTAGCCAATCAGAAATAAACTGTCATTACCTGTAACT
The DNA here is from genome assembly GCF_016433145.1 of Gracilinanus agilis. Taxonomy (NCBI): domain Eukaryota; kingdom Metazoa; phylum Chordata; class Mammalia; order Didelphimorphia; family Didelphidae; genus Gracilinanus; species Gracilinanus agilis. Next base: position 505,791,038 of record NC_058133.1, on the reverse strand, counting down.
TGATGCTGCAGTCTTACTTAAAATCCCAGCTCAGCTTGATGTGTACGTATATAAATGTATATTCCCATATCTAAACACATCGATACAGAAGTACAAGGACATAGATGTCTCCTATATAGTTTGAAGCAAAAATAGAAAAGAGAAATGACTTTACCTTTTAGCCTCAGTTTCCTTAACTGTAAAATGGGGTTAATTGTAACACCTGCCTGTCAGGGTATTTGTGAGCTTAAATGAGATAACGGGTAGAAATTAATTGAGAATATACATAAAGCACTTGGCAAAACCCAAGATCTAATTAGTTCTACTAATAAACAGGGCTAAATGTAGTCAGATGTTTCTTTTAAACCTACTATGAGTCAGGCATATGTTCTTAAAATTAGGTTGAGATAAAGAGGTGGGAAATCATCGGCTGTATTTTTATCTTTCTCCATTTCAGACCACGTTCTGTCTGTTACCACAGGCCAGAGTCCTCTTCCTCCCCAAGTCGTCTCTAAGCCATTCTTGCTTGCTCCTTGCGTGTCCCCTGAGTACACACAGTGGCCGAGTTCCTTTTCTTACAGCCTGGGACATTTCTTCTCTACCCCCCTGATTCAGGCCTTCGTCGCCTGTATAATTTTGTTCAAAAACCATTTTTGAGTGTCTAATCCCAATACTGTTGGCCCCAAAAATAAAATAAGGTATGTAGTCCCTTTCCTTCAGACTGACTATTGGAATAGTTTCCTCCCTGGCCGCCTGGTCTCCAATTTCTTTCCCTCCTATTCAGTCAACATCAGATTATAGGGGGCAGCTGGGTAGCTCAGTGGATTGAGAGTCAGGCCTAGAGATGGGAGGTCCTGGGTTCAAATCCGGCCTCAGACACTTCCCAGCTGTGTGACCCTGGGCAAGTCACTTGACCCCCATTGCCCACCCTTACCACTCTTCCACCTAGGAGCCAATGCACAGAAGTTAAGGCTTTAAAAAAAAATTATAAACTATAAATTATAAACTCCTGCTTCCAGCTTACTCTCTGTCAGCCTCTACTTCTTAACGTCCAAACTTCTTTACGTGGAATTCCAAGCGCTCAGAAATTTGGTCCCGATGCTCATTTCCAGCTTTGCCTCCTACTACCCTGCACATGCCTTTGCTTTCCCATTTCCATATTGCTCACATTTCTGCTGCTTAGATTGGCCCTTTCCTTCATCTCCTCTATCTAATCGACCCCAGCTCGAATGCCTCCACCTTCAGGAAGCCTTCCATGTGTGGTGGGCGAAGATGAAATGCCTGAGGAAACAAAAGTTCGAGCTTCTGAGCATTTTGATTTATTAAGCAATGTTTAATTGCCCAAAGAATCAAGCCAGTAGTCTTGCTCTGCTTAGGATTGAATGTGGGGAGACATATGTTAAAAACAATACCAATGAATTAAAAGCAAACCATACAACATTAGATTTCTAATTGGAAGAAGAGATGGACTCTCTGAGCTGGTCCGTCCTTGCTGGTCCTGCACTCACATCTTGCTGAATGCCAGCATCCTCCCTTCAGTAAGTTATTTATGTCATAATTCCGCTCTTGGATGGGAAATACCACGGAGGCAGGGACTCTTTTTATTTGACTCTCCTTCCCCTAAAGTGCTTTATGCATGGCAGCCATTTCAAGTATTTGTTCAATGAAATCTCTTTCTGATCCCATTTTTGGAAGACTGACATTTGGCCATTACGGTCTATAAATTAGATGCGAGTCCAGCCGGTCCTTGGCGCCGCACACACGGCAAGTGTTTCTACCCCGTTTACTTCTTCCTGCCGCCCAACACGTTCGTAAGTGCTTGGGGTGGATTCAGGAAGCTTTTGTCCGAGCCAGAGCACCCAGCATCGTTTCTGCCCCGTAGCAGCCCCTTGGAGCGATGATTGTTGCTCGATCACTTGCTAAACTGTAAATGATAGCGTTAAGGTACGGTTTTAGTCCTTTTTGGAATGAATAGATGAAAAAAAGCCCTTTTCTAAGGGCTGGAGATACATCCAAAAAAGTCAGTCATGTCTCTAGAGGGGGGAGGCGACGCTTATGACAGGCTTCAGCTGCAGGTCCAATTGGAGCAAAGCAGAGGACCAAGTCTCAGATGAAAGCATCTCAGTTCCTGATGTAGAACCACTCAACAGTGCCAAGAACTTGAGTGGCAAGAACTGCCCTTTCTGGGTCTTCAGGAGCCGTGGCTCAAAGAGTCACGGCCAGGCTGCGTCTCCAGAGCTGCTCCTTCCCAGGACGATGGCTGAGGGATGGGGCTGGAAGCCTTGGGCTCAGGGACCAACCCAGGCCATCTCCACTGAGGTCCGAGGGGAGAGGACGGTCCTGGTGAGTGGTTTCACTTGCCTGCCACTTACTGCCTCTCATCTCCCCCCACCCCAGGGTGCCTGTGTGGCACTTGGTAGTCGTGGTCCCTTCTCCTTGGGAGTTGCTTCCCTGGATGGTAGCTGTCAGGGCTGGACATGGTTCCCATGTCTGGTTTCCATGCTTATGTGCCTGTTGGTGGCGATCACCAGGAAGATGGGTCCCTTCTCCATCATGGATGGATCCTTTCTCTCCTCAATCCTGGGCCTGGGCTGGGAGCAGGAGGTCTGCTGGTTTGGAGGGCGCCGCTCTTCCCAAGGCTCCTGGGATCGGGGTCCAGAGCTCTCTCTAGGTCTAGGGGGAGAAGATGGTGATCCAGGTGGGTGATGGCTTCACTTGATCACCGTTTTACTTCATTAATTCAGATAGAGTGAACCAAAGAACTTAAGAGAATCCTATTTCACGAAAAATTGAGCAGGTCAGTCCTAGTCATCTGTAAGTCAACATAGGATAGAAATCTAATTCAGAGGATGACCATCCGTTTGTAATTGGCCATTTCCTTTTCCCTCTCAACTCATAAATTAATTTTATTGAATGAGCTGTTGCTTCTGACACCTACAGCCCTTTGTTTAAAAAAATGACTATTTTTGAGTACCGTATAACCATAAAGGAAAATCTCAGCCTTGTCTTGAAGGCTTATAGTCTGTCAACCAACAATGATTATTATTTAAGGGATGGGGACAGAGGATGGAAGAAGACGCCCAGAAGAGGTACTTTCTGTCTTTAAGGAGCTGACTTTTGAGTTGAGACAGAACATAAACCCACATCCATGTAGGTATAACAACTGTCCAAGCAACTTCCCTGGTGCTTAAAGAGCTTCCCAAGATGGCAGGAATGGAGCGACGACTGGAATTTCACTGAAAAGGCCTGGAACATCTGCTTTTAACATTGTATGTACATGTCAAAAATTTGAGAATACTTACAAAGAGAGCAATAAATACAAATTACAGGTTAGACCGAGGAAACTAGTGCTGCGTCCATAGGAGGGAACATCATACATGCAGAGCAGGAAGGATTCTTAGAGGTAATGGAGTCCGACCCTCCCTTTTTTCAGAGGAGGAAGTTTTGACCCCAGAGAAGAGAAGGGACTTGCCCAAGGTCCTCCCAATCCTTAGCATCAGAGGTAGCAAGTGACTTCGGCCCACTGTCCATTCTAATGTCCCGTGCTGTGTTCCCTCCAGAGAAGAAGGCTTCACGATTCCTTCCAGCATCGATTCCTTCCTTCCTCTTCCCTGGGCCATCTTGGATGCTCCCAAGTTTAGAGAGTATTTTACCTTACAATGTTTAATAAAAGCACTTCTGCCCCTTGTATGGGTAACCCTAAACCAAGTCCTTTTATGCTTGCAGAAACGAGGAAACGGCATTTTCAAAATGATTAAATCCTAGATCTGTAGGGATGGCAACATCATCGTAATCTGCCGTCGACTCAATAAAACTCGGAATAGGAACTCTCCCCTTCGTTACGGTTGAATAAGATATCTGGCTTGTGTCTGCCTGTTGAGCTGGAAAGCAGAAAAGAGCATCCTTAGCAGGGACGCAGCTGATGTCCAAATGCACCTTTCTGACCACGAATGAGAGTTCTGGGGACCAGCATTCGTGTCAGTGATTTCTTTACCCTTCCAGTGAGTTGGGTCAGTATTTTAATCCCCATTTTACAATCGAATTTAAGCAGATATCCATGTCACGCATGTGTGTGTGTGTCTATTTACATGTGACATCGATACACGTAGATATAAACTGAGAGACTTCTGGGGACCCAACGGCCACGACATCTCAGAGATTCTGGCTCACCATCTTATATCTAAACTAGACCAAGATGCCTTTGCTCCCAGGACAAAGCATGGCGAGCCACAGATTCCAGAAGAATTCCTTATCCCAGCCTGAATGAAACGTGTTAGTAAAAAGCACTTACAGCCACGGGCCAGAGCTTCCGAAGACGGAACGTTTCTAGGAGGCAGAGGAGGCAAAGATATGGGCATTCCATTGACGACGTTCCTAAAAACATACATGTCTGCTGGTCATCGTTTTAAATCTCATCCATGAATTTATTCTCTTATTATTATTGTTAAACCCTTTCTTTTTGTCTTAGTAACCACTCTAAGACAGAAGGGCAAGGGCTAGGCAAACAGGGTTAGGTGACTTGCTCAAGGTCCCACAACTAGAAGTGTCTGAGGCTAGACTTGAACTCGGGTCTTCCTGACCCCAGGCCTGGATCTCAATCCACTGTGCTACCTAGCTGTCCCCATCATCAATGAATTTAAAGAAAATGGGCTAAAAATGTACACAGTTGAAAATAGTAGTTTGCTGGTAAAAACTCTAGAAAGAAACAGATGTGTTGGGCAGACTTTTAAGTTTTGTCTGCATTATTAACATTTTCCCTATTGATTTCAGGCTGAACAATCAATAAAATGATAAGTCAAGCTTTGAATTCTGGCTCCAGTACAATCCTGGTAGAAAACCCAACATGTAAATGACTTTATTTTTTTTAAACCCTCACCTTCCATCTTGGAGTCAATACTGTGTATTGGCTCTTTAGTGGAAGAGTGGTAAGGGTAGGCAATGGGGGTCAAGTGACTTGCCCAGGGTCACATAGCTAGGAAGTGTCTGCAGCCAGATTTGAACCCAGGACCTCCCGTCTCTAGGTCTGACTCTCAATCCACTGAGCCACCCAGCTGCCCCCTAAATGGCTCTTAAAGGATGATTTTCTTTGCCATATTAAATTCTGGACATCTTTGGACCTAATCCTTTAAACACAATCCCTATAAAGATGGAAATGTGATCCTGAGAGAAAATGGCAGAATTTATGATCCCTTCCAGTTCTAAATTTATGACTTTCAGCAGTTATGAAATCTTTATTTCTAAAGCCTTTCCTTCCATCTTGAATTCAAGACTGTGTATTGGTTCCAAGGCAGAAGAGTGGTAAGGGTTAGGCAATGGGGGTTAAGTGACTTACCCAGGGTCACATAGCTAAGAAGTGTCCAAGTTCAGATTTGAACTAGGGAAGATGAATCTTCCCGACTCCAGGCCTGGCTCTCTATCCACTGTACTACCTAACTGCCCTCAAGGCTATATTGAAGGTGAGTGGGACATAATCTGTTTCTTTCTGTGAGATTAAAAATTAATATCTGAATACTCCAAGTATGTATTTAACAAGATTTATTAATAATAACTAAATAAAAAGCTAGAGTAAAAAGCCAGCTTTCCCAGCCACACAGGTGGGGAGAAGAGAGAGGAGAGGCAGAGTTACATCAACTATATACAAACAACGTAAGCACGCAAAGTGGGGAATGAAGGAGGAAAGGGACGCTGGGAGATGTAGTTCAAAGGTATAAAATTTCTATGTATACATTTCTCATAAGAAGAGGTTTTTAAGCCTTTTTAGCCTGCACCCCAATATTTTCAAGAACCCAGCTAGAAGTCAGTCTTTCCCCTTAGAACAAGAACACCCCCTTCTCTAAAACCTGACCCGTCTACTTTAAATTTCAAAGACCTTGAGTGGTTTCATGTGGAGACCATCCAAGGGTACTTTACAACTCCGTAACTGCCTTATCTCTTGAAGGCATCCTAGTGTCAAAGAATGTCCGTGTTCTCTTTGTGCATGCACGCTTTATTACGTCTTTGCCTCTCTCACTGTTGTTCAAACCCACGTTTGGAGGTCATGGTTTGGATGACCGGAATTTGACAGGAATGAAGGATGGGAGGAGAAAGGTTTTCGTGATTGGAAATTCTATAAATTGGTCCTTTTGAATTCAAATGCATTGGCATTCCTTAAGCATCCAAAGCTGGGTGTCCTCTTTCCCAAAAGAACAATAAACAGCTATCTTATACTTTGATTTCTGACTCCAAGATTGTATTCTTACTTCAGTGGGGAGGAGGGGGTCCATCCCACACAAGGGGAAGCAATGCTTAAGATGATGTCTTGCTTTGCTAAATATGTGCAACTCTTAAGGCTCAAAAGCAGAAGGTAATGAGACTTCTAATATCTATGACAATAAATACTAATATAAAGGCTTAGGGGCAGCTCAATGGCTCAGTGGTTTGAGAGCCAGGGCTGGAGACAGTAGGTCCTGGGTTCAAATCTGACCTCAAACACTTCTTAGCTGGGCAAGTCACTTAACCCCTAATGCCTAACCCTTACCACTCTTCTGCCTTGGAACCAATACATAGCACTGAATTTAAGAAGGAGGGCGAGGGTTAAAAAAAAAAAAAAGCTTTTACAGCAAAAGAGGGAAGGAGGCAAACAATTCGTAACACTCAAAAGCATAGAATTCTAGTGGATACTTTAGAAAAACTTACTCGTACATCTCTTCTCTATCCTTATTCTTGTATTTCCAAGACTGGGTAATCTTCCAGTTCTTGCCTAAGGAAAGAGTATATTTATTTAGAAAGAAATGCAAAGACATTCATTTTGAGATTCATGAAATTCTTAAACATGAAAATGGAAAGGTTTAAGAAGACAGGGAAGATGGGGCAGCTGGGTGGCTCAGTGGATTGAGATCTAGGCTTGGAGACAGGAGGTTCTGGGTGCCAATCTCGCCTAAGATGTGTCTTAGCTATTACCCTGGGCAAGTCACTTCACCCCCATCACCTAGCCCTTACTACTCTCCTGTCTTGGAACCAATACTTGACTCTAAGACAGATTAAAAAAAAAAAGAAAGAAAGAAAGAAAGAAAGAAAGAAAGAAAGAAA
>NC_058133.1:505739515-505774257 GCF_016433145.1 Gracilinanus agilis | reverse complement strand
TGTGACCCTGGGCAAGTCACTTGACCCCCATTGCCTACCCTTACCAATCTTCCACCTATAAGTCAATACACAGAAGTTAAGGGTTTAAAAATATATTAAAAAAAAAAAGTGGATGAGATAGTTTCTAGAGCAGGTCCCTTCCAGCTCTAATGTCTATGACTTTGTAATTGATTTCTATTTTTTAAAATTCATTTTTGGCCTTTGAAAGGAAAAAAAAAAAGATTCCGTCTCTGACGCCCACTTGTTTTTTGGATGGCTCTGACAAACCACAAAAATAGTGGGGCCAATTTTGTTTTTAAAAAATTCTGCTACAAGTATTTCACATTCAGGATTATAGATTTAGACCTAGAAGAAATCTTAGAGGTCCTACTCCCTCATTTTGCAGATAGGGAAACTGAGGTCCAGCGAAGGGAAGGGATTTGAACTCAGGGACTCATCTTCCAAAGCCTTTCCATGGCACCATGCATATCCCAACTCGTCATACTAATGCCATAAAAACTCAAGACTTGAGAAATGACTTTCAAATGGCCAAGGAGACATCTTGGAAAACATGAAAGTCAGATTACACATTCTCTTTCTACAACTAAGACTTTCCTTCCACAAGTCATCATGGGTGGAATCTTTTTTCAGATGAATTATCAGGGCTAGACAGCAAGAGGGACTACAAGAGAAGAGGAGAAGCCAGATTGGGTAAGAGTTTTCTCCTAAGACTCTCCAAAAAAGAAACCACCCATTTCCACCCCACCCTCACCCATGCCCTACCCCTACATGTTACACACGCTTTCACTTCTCTAAAACGGTATTTCTGGAAAGTCGGGCTACAGAATCCTTCAGTCATGATTGGAAATTTCTAACACACAAATGTTTTATATTGTGGGGGCAGGAAGGAAGATCAAAATATGAGAGCCAAGTGACATCACAGATTCATAGAATTATCGAGCTAAAATTATAATGGAGGTAGTGGAAAGTACACTGCCTCAAGAGTCAGGGGTTCAGACCCTGCCTCTGATTCCTCCTGGCTGAGTGACCTTAGGTAAGTCATTTTCTACCTCCTCTGTAAAAATAGGGGTTTGGACAAGAGTCCCATCCAGCTCTAAGCTCTGTGACCTAGCTTTACATCTTGTCTCTAGGCAAGTCACTTAACCTCTATTTGCCTGAATTCCCTCAACTGTTAAATGGGTATAATAGTAGCACCTTCCTTGCTGTAAGAGTCAAATGGGATAATGTTTGTAATTATCCCATTATTAGCACAATGCCTGGCATAGAGTAAAATGCTAATATTATACTGCGAGAGCCTTGTATGGGGATCCATTTGCATTCCCTCTGCAATTGCAATGACCCCCCTGGAAAGATTTTCCTTCTAGTACTTTCCTTCTTGGAAGCTCCAATTTTCAGGGATTTAGAAGAGAGGAATTCATTTTTTTTAAGATTGTCATTAAGCAGTATTTTTTTTCTGGTTTGTTTCCTTTGCAAATCTGACAAGTTTCTATGAGATAACTTTTGTGTGGTTGAATGCATAAGCATTGTGGATATTATTTCCCTGGAATACCTATACCTTGTTCTTTGCTTTTTAATTTAGTTTTTAATTTTGAGTAAATCTAGCCCAGTGCTTCCCAACCTTTTTTGGCCTCCTGCCCCCTTTCCAGAATAAATATTACTCAGCCCCCTGGAAATTAATTTTTTTTCATTTTAATAGCAATTAATAAGAAAGATAAATGCACTTGTGGCCATCACCACTTTCCTGGACTGCTGCAGCACCCACCAGGGGGCGGTGGCGCCCACTTTGGGAAAACCCAATGGGAAAGAAAAAGAAAAAGAAAAATGTTATGACAAGCAAAAACTTCACAATGGCCAGGTCTTTGGGAAAAAAAAAAAAAAAAAAAAAAAGGTCCCAGTCTGCATTCTGATTGTATTGATTGCGTCAAAGAGATGTTAAAAAGAATATATTTTATAAGCCTTAAAGTTAGAAGTGTATACTTCATCTTTGGTTCTCTGGAATTAAATTGCACTGACCAAAGTTATAAAGTCTTTCTAACTAATTTTCCTTTATAATATTGTTGTCATTGATTGAATTGCTTTTCTACATCTGCTCTCTCTGCATCAGTTCACAGAGCTCTTCTGTTTTCTCTGAAACCATTTCATCATTTCTTATGGCATAATAATATTCTATTAACTTGATATTCTTTTTTTTTTTTAATCCCTCACCTTCTGTCTTGGAGTTGATACTGTGCATTGGCTCCAAGGCAGAAGAGTGGTAAGGGCTAGGCAATGGGGGTCAAGTGACTTGCCCAGGGTCACACAGCTGGGAAGTGTCTGAGGCCAGATTTGAACCTAGGACCTCCTATCTCTAGACATGACTCTTAATCCACTGAGTCACTCAGCTGCCCCCTTCCCTTGTTGTTTAAATGAAAGTGAAAAAGATGAAGTAAAAAAAAAAAAAGGAGGTCTTGTTGAAGAAATCGAGAGCACCCCAGAAGAAAGGACCCATTTTTAGGCATTTTCATAGCACTATTGACAGATAACTGACATTCTAAATCTGCCCTACTAACATGATATTCTTAAACTTTAGCTTGAGTCTGTTTGTTTGACTCACTTGAACAATCAATTCTCTACTGCCTTTAAGATAAAATGCAAATTTCTCTGTTGTAATTTAAAGCCCTTCCCTTTACTTTTCCCCACATACTCTAGGATCCAGTCAACTGGCCTATTTGTTATTCCCAATCCATGACATTCCATCCATCCACAATGCTTATATCCATCTCTTGGAATTCCTCATTCCCTTCAAGGTCTAATCCAAGTGATACTTCCTTCTAGGATGCCTCCCTGACTTCCCTACTAGTTATTGCTCCCTTCCCCTCCCTTCAAATGATTTTCTCTTGGTTTTGTAAATATTCTTAATTTCCTTCTCTTGGTGTACATTATCTCGGCTCCTTGAGAGCAGGGATGATCGATCTCCTTGTTGTCTCTGTATTCCTGGCATATAGTAGGGACTTAATAAATGTTTGTCTAATTGAGTGTAAGCTTCATTGAGTTATAACACAACCTTATTAGACATGTGAGGATCAAATAATACAATATGCAGAGAGTCCTTTGAACATCTTAAAGGCATGTTAAGTGTGACGAGTTATTTACTAGTTTAGTCAAACAAGTCGGATTTATGTAGATATTTTCCTGGTTCCTGGCCTTCATTTTTCACATTTCTGGGAATAGATCCAGAACGTGAAGGTCAGAGTGATGGAAAGCCTTAGTCTGAATAATTATTATAATCAATGCAAAAATGATGCATTTGCTTATCTGGTCATGGCTTTTTAAAACAAGAGGCAATATTGCTGTAATCGAGATTTATTCTATATAAAATTGCTTATCTCAGGAAAAAGGAAAGAAAGGAGAATGGGAGGGAGAGAGAATTTGAATCTCAAATTTAAAAGAATATTAAAATTGTTTTTACATGAAAGTGGAGGGAAATTTCTTTATTTTTTTTTTAAACCCCTGCACTTCGGTGTATTGTCTCATAGGTGGCAGATTGGTAAGGATAGGCAATGGGGGTCAAGTGACTTGCCCAGGGTCACACAGCTGGGAAGTGTCTGAGGCTGGGTTTGAACCCAGGACCTCCTGTCTCTAGGCCTGGCTCTCACTCCACTGAGCTACCCAGCTGCCCCGGAAATTTCTTTAAAAGGCGATTTATATTAGAATCGTGAGTCCCTCAAGGTGAATTTCTAAAATATCCCGGAATCATGACTATAATGTATCCTTTTTAAAATTAAATAATAATTATTCAATAAGTAATTTAATAAATTTATACAAAATCATAAATAAAATTTTAAATATCAAATTACATTAAATTGGTGGGTAGAGATCCCTTCTACAGATATTCTTGAAAGTCTGTTTTAATGTTTAATACTCTGACAGTTAAGAAAGTCCTCCTTGAGTCTAATCTGATTCTCTCATCCTGTGGCCAATTTCTTTACCTATTCATTCTTACAGGGAAAACTAGACATTTCCTGAATAGAATTATTAATACATAATAACTCATATACTTATAACCTTAAGTCTTATTAACTCTTAAGGTTTACAAAGTACATTCTTCACAACACCTGCTTGAGACAGGCAGTACAAGCAGTGGTATTATTATCCCATTTTACCAGATGAGAAGACTGAGGTTTACAGAGATAAGTAACTTGCCCAATAAGTTCAGAGCTAGATAATCTTCTCCTTGATAAGTATTCCCATCTCCTCTGATCCTTTCTCCCAGACATATTTTTTTTTTAATTTTAAACCCTTAACTTCTGTGTATTGGCTCCTAGGTGGAAGAGTGGTAAGGGTAGGCAATGGGGGTCAAGTGACTTGCCCAGGGTCACACAGCTGGGAAGTGTCTGAGGCCGGATTTGAACCCAGGACCTCCTGTCTCTAGGCCTGGCTCTCAATACACTGAGCTACCCAGCTGCCCCCCCCCCCAGACATATTTTTAAGGTCTTGCAAATCCAAAATTTTCTGGCAAGAGGAGGCAAATTTGAAAAACTTAATATCAAGAATGTTAAAATACCAGTCTCAGTTCTCTGTCAATGAATTAAAAATGCATACAAGCATTCTTTTTCCAGCTCTTCTAAATGGTTTTGACCGGAAGTCTTCTAACAAGTAAAAAATGTAGTCAGCCCTCAAACACTCTTAGAGAAGGGGCTAGGAAACACTTTGGCAAAGAATAGTTTCATGCATTCTCCCCTTTGGGTTTCAGGGTGATTCCCACTGATATAATCAATGTATGCCAGAGATTTAAGCCAGGATACATAAGGTCATGTTTATCCATCAGGGAAGAACAATTAGCAAATTTATTGGTTAGAGCCTTATTTTCACTTTTTTTTTTTTCAAAATTAGCCATGTGTTTAAATTAGGATATCCAAATCCTGTTGGATTAAAGTCATCAGTGCCCAGAGAGCAAATGAAAATGTGTTTGAATGTTCCACAAATAGGGCTGAATTTCCCATATTTTGCATCTTCAAGCAGAAATCCAGATTGAGTCAGTATTTTTTTATATGATAGATATTTTCTATAGATGTATATATCGTATCAATTTCTATATTATAATCCCGAGAGTCGATGTATGTATAGCCTTACACCAATCCTTTAGGAAAGAAGTAACTTTGGACAAGTGGTTTCCTCTCTCTGAGAGTCTTGGTTCTCCCCTTGAAAGAATGGGATAATTAGACTAGATGTACAAAGTCTCTTCTGGCCTTCTTAAACTATGACCAGGACTAGACAAATGGGACCCCGAGGCATGGATTTTCTAATTGTTATTATGTACTCCATGCATTAGCTAGTATTCCATTCTTAGTAGAGTATCTGCCTTTAAAAAGATAAATTTTAAGGGCTTACTTACCTCTCCTTGCTGGTGCTCTCTTAGATGAGTTTTCTTCTTTGCTTAAGCCCTGAGCCTAGGGAACAGCTAAATCACTGTCCTCTTGGCAGCAAACTTTTGAAACAAATCTTGACCAGACTTACCTTTGTGACCAACTCTTCAGAGAAGATACAATCACCAAGTGGCTGGAAATCTGGCTAAAGGGAAAGAGGGGGACCAGAAGATCACTGTTCCCCTTTCCAATGGGTCAGAAGTGAACAGCTCCTTTGCACTTAAGAACATACTAACTTTGATTGTGGTTGCTGGTTTGCATGACTCATTGCCCACCACTTGCATCCGCTCCTAAAATATTGTCAACTTCCCCAGGAAGGTGACACTGAAAAGCTGTGTTATATTTCATCTTTGGGTCCCTAACCTCTTGGCACAGACCCTGGCATCGTGTATACATCTCCATTAGAAAGAATCAAATGATTAGTCCCCTCAAATGTAGGCTTCCCCTTACTACACCAATGGTCTTTCTGAAAACAACCTCTTCTCTGTTCTCTCCTTGAAAGAAACATTACTTGATCTGTATATTTTGTATACACTGGGATAACATGAATACAAGTTATTTCCTTTGATAGAATGTGGCTTCCTTGAGGATAGAACTTATATAGTTTTGTCTTTGTATCCTCAGTGCTTGGCACATAGTAGAACTTAATAAATGTTAGTGGATTAAGAACGTAGAATTATAGGTCTAGAGTTTAAAGGGCTATCAAGTTCGACTCACTCTTTTAGAAAAATAAATGAAGAAGGTCATATGGCAGCTAGGTGGCTCATTGAATAAAGTGCCAGGATAGGAATCAGGAAGACTGAGCTCAAATATGGCCTCAGACTAGCTTTGTGACCCTGGGCAAGTCACTTAAACTTGTTTGTCTCAGTTTCCTCATCTATAAAATAAATTGGAAAAAGAAACAGAAAACTGTGCCAGTATCCCTGCCAAGAAAATCCTAAATTGGGTCACAAAGAGTCAAACATGACTGAATCCATTCAACAACAATAACTAAGAAAGTCACATTTGTATCAGGTGTTAAATCTACTATATCATATTATTATGCAGTTTCTGCACACTGAGAGCAGAGGCTAACTCTAATATAAAGGTAAAAAATCAAGAACTAGGCTGGAAAAATGAGTAAGCAACAAAAAGAGAACTTGACCATAGAATGTTACCATAGTGGCAGGGAAGAACAAAACAAACTCAGAAAATAACAATGTCAAAATAGCTACATTCAAAGCTTCAAAGAAAAATTTGAATAAGTCTCAGACCTAAAAGAATTCCTGAAAGCACTCAGGAGAAACTTTAAAAATTAAATAAGAGAGAGAAAAGAAAATATGAGAAAATAAATGAGAGTGACAGAAGGAAATCATGAAAAAAGAGTCAACAATTTGGTAAAGGAAGCACAAAAATACTGAAGAAAATAAAATCATAAAATAGAATAGACAAAATGGAAAAGCACAAAAATTCTCTGATGAGAATTCATTAAAAAGCAGGATTGACCAAATGGAAAAGGAAGTACAAAAGCTCACTGGTGAAAATAATTCCTTTAAAATTAGAATTTAGCAAGTGTCCAATAATAACTCTATAAAACATCAAGAAACAATCAAACAAAATTTTAAAAATGAAAAAAATAGAAAAAAATATGAAATATCTTATTGGGAAAAAACAACTGACTTGGAAAATGCCTCAAGAAGAAATAATTTAATAATTACTGGACTACTTGAAAGCCATGAAAAAAAAAAGAGCCTAGACATCATATTTCAAGACACCATCTAGGAAAACTGACTTGATATCCTAGAATCAAAAAGAAAATAGCAACTGAAAGAATCTACTGATTACCTCTTGAAAGAAATTCCAAATGAAAACTACCAGTAACAGCATAGCCAAATTCTAGAGCAATCAGATCAAGTAGAAAATATTGCAAGCAGGCAGAAAGAAACAATTCAAATATTGTGGAGCCACAATCAGGACAACACAAGAAGCAGCTTTTATATTAAAAAATGAGAGAGCAAAGGAGCCAGGATTATTACCAAGAATTACTCAGCAAAACTGAGTATTGTCCTTTGTGGGGAGGGGGTGTGTGAATATTTAACAAAATAGAAAACTTTCAAGCATTTCTAATGAGAAGATTGGAGTTGAATAGAAAATCTGACTTTCAAATATAAGGCTCAAGAGAAATATGAAAAAGTAAACAAGAATGAGAAATCATATGGAATTCAATGAGGTTAAACTGTATACATTCCTACAGAGGAAGATGATATTTGTAACTCTTAAGAACTCTTTTCATTTATTATGGCAGTTAGGAATATACATAGACACAGGGCATGGGGGTGAGTTGAATATGATGGGATGATATTTTTAAAATAAAATTAATAAAAAGGTTTTGTACAAACAAACCAATATATCCAAAATTAAAAGGTAAGCAACAAACTAGGAAAAATTTTTATAACAAAAAAACTCTGACAAAGGTTTAATTTCTCAAATTTATAAGGAATTAAGTCAAATGTACAAGAAGTCAAGCCATTCCCCAACTGATAAATGGTCAAGAGATATGAATAGGGAGTTTTCAGATGAAGAAATCAAAGCCATCAATAATCACATGAAAAAGTGTTCTAAATACCACCTAATTAAAGAAATGCAAATCAAAATAACTCTGAGGTACCACCTCACACCTAGCAGATTGGCCAATATGACAGTAAAGGAAAAAAAAAATAAATGTTGGAGGGGATGTGGCAAAATTGGGACACTAATGCATTGCTGGTGGAGTTGTGAATTAATCCAACCATTCTGGAAGGCAGTTTGGAATTATGCCCAAAGGGCATTAAAGTAATGCATGCTTTTTTATCCAGCAATACCACTACTGGGTTTGTAACCCAAAAGAGATAATAATGAAAAATGTGTGTACAAAAATATTCATAGCAGCACTCTTTGTGGTAGCAAAAAAAAAATGGAAAATGAGGGGGTATCTCTTTATTGGGGAATGGCTGAACGAATTGGGGTATATGATGGTGATGGAATACTATTGTGCTGTAAGAAATGAATAACGGGAGGATTTCTGTGAACTGGAAGAACCTCCAGGAATTGATGCAGAGTGAAATGAGCAGAACCAGGAAAACATTATATACTGAAAGTAAAACATTGTGGGACTATCCGATGTAATGGACTGACTTTACTACTTATAGCAACAGTCCCAAGGGACTTAAAAAAGAATGTTATCCTCATCAAGAGAATAGAACTGTGGGAGTAGAAACACAGAAGGAAAACACATGACTTATTACTTGTTTATATGGGTATATGATTTGTGGTTTTGGTTTTAAAAGATTGTGAATGAATAATATGGAAATAGGTAACATAACATTTGTATAACCCAGTGTAATTGCTTGTCAGCTCTGGGAGAGGGGATGGAAAAGGGGAGGGAAAGAAAATTAATCACGTAAACATGAAAAAATCTTTTTAAAATAAATTAAATTAAGAGGTCAGAAAGAGGGAAGGAAGGGGTAATATCTCCCATAAAAGAGGCAAAAAACTTTTACGGTGGAGGGTAATATGGGAGGTGTAAGGTAATGCCTGAATCTTATTCTCATTGGAATTATCTTAAAGAGGGTTAATATTCCTTAGTTGGGTACAGAAATCTATCTTACCCAACAGAAAAGGAAGAGGGGAAGGGGATAAGAGGGGGAGACCTGAGAGAAGGGAAGATAAATAGGGGGAGGTAGTAGAAGAAAACAACTTTGAGGAGGGACAGGCTGAAAAGGCAGAGAGAAAGAAGGAGGGGGGAGAAAGAGAGGGGCAGGGAAAGAAGAATAAATGAGGGAAAAGAGGATGGAGGGAAATATACACTCATTGTAACTATGAAATTCTTTTACAAGTTTCTCTGCTAAAGACCTCATTTTCCAAATATAGGTAGAATGGAGTCAAATTTGTAAGAAAACAAGTCATTCTTCAATTGATAAATGGTCAAAGGATATGAATGGGCAATTTTTAGATGAAGAAATCAAAGCTATTTTGTAATCATATGAAAAAATGCTCTAAATCACTATTGATTAGAGAAATGGAAATTAAAACAACTGAGGTACCACCTACCATGTATTACACTGACTAATATGACAGAAAATGAAAACTATAAATGGAGGGCATATAGGGACATTGGAATACTAAAGCCCTGTTTTTGGGATTCCAATGATTCTGGAAAATAATTTGGCACTCTGCCCAAGGGGCTATAAAACCATGCATTCCCTTTGACCCGGTCTGTATCCCAAAGAGATTTTTTAAAAGAAAGGGAAAAGACCTTCATGTACAAAAATAATTATAGCAGATATTTTTGTGGTGGCAAAAAAATTGTAAATTGAGGGAACACCCATCAATCAAGGATTGGCTGAATGAGTTGTGGTGTGGTATGTGATTTTACAGTGGAATATTATTGTGCTGTAAGAAATGATGAACAGGATGCCTTGAGAAAGACTTGGAAAGACTTATGTTAAATGATGCAAAGTGAAGTGAGAAGAACCAGGAGAACGTTGTACACGGTAATAGCAATATTGTACAGTGATCAACTGTGAATGATTCAATCATTCTCAGCAATACAATGATCCAAGACAACCCCAAAGGGCTTATAATAAAAAGTGCTATGCTTCTCCTGAGAAAGAACTGAGGAAGTCTGGATGCAGATAGGAGCACACTCTATTTTCTTGTGTTTATTTTTGGTCTGTGTTTTCTTTCATAACATAACTGAAATGGAAGTATGTTTTGTGTAATTGTATATGTATAATTAATATCAAATTGCTTGCCCTCTCAATGAAGAGGGAGAAGAGAGAGGGAAAGAAAATTTGGATCTCAAAATTTACAAAAATAAATGTTGGGGATAAGTAGGTAGCTCAGTAGATTGAGAGGCTGGTCTAGAGATGGGAGGTCCTAGGTTCAAATTTGGCCTCAGACACTTCCTAGCTGTGTGACCCTGGGCAAGTCACTTAAGTCCCATTGCCAAGCCCTTACCACTCTTCTGCCTTAGAACTGGTACTTAATCAGGATTTAAAAAATGAATGTTAAGATTTGTTTTTATGTTTAATTGGAAAAAATAAAATCTATATATTTTTAAAAATAGAACTCAACTACAGCAATATATCACAAGGATCATTCACTATGACCAGGTGGAATTTATACCAAGAATGCATAGCTGGTTTAATGTTAGGAAAACTATCAGCATAATTGACCATATCGATAACCAAACTAACAAAAATCACATAATTATCTGAATAGATGGAGAAAAAGCCTTTGACAAAATATAACACCCATTACTATTTAAAACACTAGAGGGGGCAGCTGGGTACCTCAGAGGATTGAGAGTCAGGCCTAGAGATGGGAGGTCCTGGGTTCAAATTTGGCCTCAGACACTTCCCAGCTGTATGACCCTGGGCAAGTCACTTGATCCTCATTGCCTACCCTTACCACTCTTCTGCCTTGGAACAAATACACAGTAGTGATTCCAAGACAGAAGGTAAGAGTTTAAAAAATAAATAAAACACTAAAAAGCATAGGAATAAATGGATCATTCCTTAAAATGATAAGTACTACCTACCTAAAACCTCCAGCAAGTATCATCTACAATGGGGATAAGTTAGAAGCCTTCCCAATAAGATCAGGGGTGAAGCAAGGATGCCCATCATCACCACTATTATTTAATATTGTATTAGAAATGCTAGTTTTAGCAATAAGGAAAGAAAAAGAAGTTGAAGGAAGTAAAGGGGGCAATGAGGAAACTAAACTATCACTCTGCTGATAATATGATGGTATACTTAGAAAATTTGAGAAAATCAACTAAAAAACTAGTTGAAATAATAACTTCAGTAAAGTTGTAGTATATAAAACAAATTTACATAAATAATCAACATTTCTCTATATTGCCAACAAAGTCCAGCAGTAAGAGTTATAAAGAGAAATTCCATTTAAAATCACTCAACAATATATAATACCTGGGAATCTACTTGCCAAGGCAAACACAGGAATTATATGAACAAAATTAAAAAACCACTTTTCACACAAAGTCAGATCTAAACAATTGGAAAAATATTAATTGCTCATGGGTAGGTTGAGCTAATATAATAAAATGACAATTCTACCTAAATTAATTTATTTATTCAGTGCCATACCAATCAAATTATCAAATAATTATTTTATAGAACTAGAAAAAAGTATAACACAGTTCATCAGAAGATCAAGAATATCAAGAGAACTCATGAAAAAAATACAAAGGAAGGAGGCCTAGCAATATAAAATCTCAGACTGTACTATAAAGCATCATCATCAAAACAATCTAGTACTGACTAAGAAATAGAATGGTAGATAAATGGAGTAGATTAGATACTCAACATATAGGGGTAAATGACCTTAGAAACCTAGTATTTGATAAATCCCAGCTTTTGGAATAAGAACTTACTTTTTTTTTAAATTTTTTTTGTAAACCCTCACCTTCCATCTTGGAGTCAATACTGTGTGTTGGCTCCAAGGCAGAAGAGCGGTAAGGGTAGGCAATGGGGGTCAAGTGACTTGCCCAGGGTCACACAGCTGGGAAGTGTCTGAGGCCAGATTAAGAACTTACTTTTTAACAAAAACTGCTGGGAAAATTGGAAAACAGTATGGTAGAAGCTAGATATAGACTAATATCTCATACTCTATGCCAAGATAAGGTCAAAATGAATATATGGTTTAGCTATAAAGAATGATATCATAACTAAATTAGGAGAACACAGAATCGTTGATCTTTGGAGAAGGGAAGAATTTATAACCAAACAAGAGTTAAAGAGTATTATAAGATATAAAATGAATAATTTTGAATATATTAAATTTTAAAACTTTTGTACAAACAAAACTAATGTAACCAAAATTAGATGGGAAACAACAAACTGGAAACATTTTTTATAACAAAAGTCTCTGATAAAGGTCTAATTTCTCAAAATTATAGAGAACTAAGTCAAATTTATGAGAATACAATCCATTCCCCAATTGACAAATGGTCAAAGTATATGAACAAACAGTTTTCAGATGACAAAATCAAAGCCATCAATAGTCATATGAAAAAAGTGTTCTAAATCACTCTTGATTAGAGAAATGCAAATTAAAGCAACACTGAGGTGCCTCCTCACTCCTATCAGATTGGCTAATTATGGCAGTAAAGGAAAATAATAAATGTTGGAGAGGATGTGGCAAAATTTGGCCACTAATGCAATGTTTGTTGGAGTTGCAGACTTATCCAACCCTTTTGGAGGGCAATTTGGAACTATACCCAAAGTGCTATTAACTGTTCACACCCTTTGATCCAGTAATAATACTACTGGGTCTGTCTCCCAAAGAGATAATAAAAAGGGGGCAAGGACTTGTGCAAAAATATCTGTAGCTGCTCTTTTTGTAGTGGCAAAGAATTGGAAATTGAAGGGATGTCCATCCATTGGGGAATGGCTGAACAAATGTGGTACATGTTGGTGATGGAGTACTATTGTGCTGTAAGGAATGATGAACAGGATGATTTGAGGAAAAGCTGGAAAGATCTGTAAGAACTGATGCAGAGCGAAATAAGCAGAACATTGTATAAAATAACAGCAATATTAGATGATGATTATCTGTGAAATCTTGGCTACTCTCAGCAATGCAGTGATCTGGGACAATCCTGAAAGACTTATGAGGGGGAATGCTCTCCACCTCCAGAGAAAGAACTGTTGGAGTCATCTTTCATATCAGTGTATTTTTGGTTTTATTTTGGGGTTTTGGTTTTGTTTTTTTTTAAACCCTTGTACTTCGGTGTATTGTCTCATAGGTGGAAGATTGGTAAGGGTGGGCAATGGGGGTCAAGTGACTTGCCCAGGGTCACACAGCTGGGAAGCGGCTGAGGCCGGGTTTGAACCCAGGACCTCCTGTCTCTAGGCCTGACTCTCACTCCACTGAGCTACCCAGCTGCCCTTGGGGTTTTGGTTTTGTATAACTTTCCTATTACAACAATGACCAATATGGAAGTGTGTTTCGAATGACAATAAAAATAATTTTTTAAAGAGGAACTTAAACCTGTTGTGAGGAAGATTAATTTAGTATTAGTGTTGGACCTAGCAGGAAGGGCTGGAGGATTACAAGACGGAATGAAGGAGCAGGAAGTGGGGCTTGTGCTCTGAGAGAGACTCCATTAGTGATTGGGACATAACTGTTGCTAACCCTGGAAGATCTCAGAGTTAGGGAAACTGCCTCCAGATTCCCTGGGATCCTGAGAGAGGTGGAGGCTTTCAGCAGTGGACAACAGACCTGCAGAGCAGCACCAAGTGGGGAAGTGGTTTGTGATCTGGTGGACAGCACTGCAAACTCACTCTCCCTACCTGGGGACCTTGGTTCACCTGGTGGAGTTGGCTCTTGGCATCCTGTGACCGTCCTTGGAGTTACCGTGAGACCCCAATTGAAAGCCATCCTCAGGCCCTTTAGCTGAGCTGACCAAACCTGGATGGAACCAGGTTTGAAGGAGCCTCCCTGTGACTTCAGTACTGCTTCCTTTGGGCCCTGCCTGGCTTAGGTCAATAGAATAGTGTAGTCAAGTCCTTCCCCTGACCCTGTGGTTTGCCCTTAGGTTGTAAGTATAGAATCCCTTATTCCCATTCTTCATTATTATTTCCCTCAATTAAACTGTTATAAACTTACCTTAGACCCTAACCTAGGAGAGCTGAGTAACTGTTGGCCTAACTGCCATTCCTGTGACAGTTAACAGCTTGGCAGTGAACCCTGGTCTCCCTATCCTGGTTGGTCCTGTCTCTCCTTCAACCCAGTGTGAACCCACAAACCATTTAGTTACATTTAATAATAATAGTTAACATCCCTGGTGCCCCACCTTTACAAACCCAAATCTTGAGAGCTTTGAGAGTAACTAATTAACCACTACTATACGGTGTCTCATAATTAACATTCATGAAATTTTCCCCATGACTTTGGGAGCTTTTCCCTCTGAGCATCTGCTGCTTTTAGGTGAAGACTGCAGGTCTGATCATCAAGATCACCTGGCCCTACCTACGGGCTTCATTTCATTTGTATACACCCAGTCACTCAGGATTGATCAAGGGTTTTATGCTTGTGTCTATCCAGCAGGCAAATCCTAACGGT
The DNA here is from genome assembly GCF_016433145.1 of Gracilinanus agilis. NCBI lineage: Eukaryota > Metazoa > Chordata > Mammalia > Didelphimorphia > Didelphidae > Gracilinanus > Gracilinanus agilis. The sequence goes on along the minus strand of NC_058133.1, from coordinate 505,759,741 downwards.
TAAGTCTTGCACTGGGAATTGGGTGACCAGTGGGAGAAATGGATTAAGTCTGGAAGAACTCAGGCTGAGTCTTAATTTCTTTTTTTCTTAACCATTCTTTATTTTTAAACAAAAATTATTAATATCTTTTGTTTTTACATCACCTTCATTTCCAAATATACTCCTCCCCATCCCACCAAGTCATCCCTTGTAACAGTGAATATGAGTGGGGTAATACCCTACAAAACCTGCTAGGTGGCACAGTAGATAGAGTGCCAGACCTGGAGTCAGGAGGTCTGAAATCAAAACCTTCCTCAGACACTTACTAGCTATGTGACTGAACAAATCGCTCAAACTCTGTTAGCCTCAGTTTCCCTAACTGTAAATTAGGGATAATAATAGTATCCGCACCCCATGTCGGGATTTTGTGAAGATCAAATGAGATAATATTTATAAAATGCTTGGCACATAGTAGATGCTTAATAACTGATGTTTTCCCCATCGCAATTGTTCCTGGAGTAGCCAGGGCTGATGAATCTCCTAAGCTTGAGAGTAAGGGTAAAGCCAGTGGGGAAGAAGAGATCTACATCAAATAAAATACACAGGACAAGGAAACCAAATAAACTAAAAGCATGATGCAACTTTTCCCATCCAAATCCACGTACAATTAAGAATGTCTGATGGAGGGGGTGCCATTGGGTACCTGACCAGGGATTCTGTTTCTGAGGTCTATCCCCTTTGTGTGTAGAGAAACATAATCACGCCCAGGTACATGAGCTCGCCCTATTTACAAATACAATGATCAACTCCAATATGAACATAATTTTCAAGTTGGACCACAAGGGTTGAGTCTCCCTTCTTCTCTCCCTCAAGGTATAACTTCTCTTTGGTTCAGTGACTCATAAAATATCAGTATGCTGCAGGAGAAATATTGCTTGGTTTGGGGAGCAACTGGGTAGCTCAGTGGATTGAGAGCCATGCATAGAGCGAGGAAATCTTGGGTTCAAATCTTGCCTCAGACACTTCCTAACTGTGTGACCCTGGGCAAGTCACTTACCTCCATTGCCCAACTCTTACCATTCTTCTGCTTTGGAACCAATACACGGTACTGATTCCAAGATGGGAGGCAAGGGTTTAAAAAATTAGTACTTGGTTAGGAATCAGAGGCCCTAGGCTTTTCTAAGTGCCTGGGGACAAATCATTTAACCTGGCTGGGTCTGTTTCCTCACCTTTAGTATTTTGGAGGTTAAATTGGATGGCTTCTAAGATCTTTTTTTTAGCATTAAATCTCTGATCTTAAGGCCACCCCATTGGTTCCTTATTGTGATCTCCTTTCGTCCGTGACCATTGCAATTTATGCCATAATTCTATGTTGATAGCTTTTACCATCTTGGGGGATTCATCAGTGTCTCATTTTTCTGGTTTCTTGCCTCAACTCAAAAAGTCTGGGAACTTCCTATTTGATGCTGCTGCAGTGTGTTTTCCAGAATTCCCCTTGAAAGCAAACATTTTTGCAAGGTTCAAGGTTCAAAGACAATATAGGTCTATTTATAGGTCAAAGGACATAAAGAGGACTCATTTCAGAGCCTATTTTTTAAAGTCACATCTTCCAATAAGTAAGTAACCTTTCCCAGAGCCCACGGAGGCTCAGATACTTATGTTATCACCCTGATAAGGGCTCTGGCAGGGGTTGCCGAGGGTGCTCCGCCACATCAATAAAATCTCACTTTTGCCTTCATCGAATATTTCATGAATGGTAACAGGAAAGGCTGGTTTGAGCCCTGTCTTCTTTCTTTGAACTGATCACAGCATGCTAATAATAGATGACCCTTCTTGGTGCTAACAAAGAGAACTGGGAACCCAAAAGTGACTGACTTGGGAGAAGACTTGAATAACACACATACTTGATATCTCAAAAGCCTCTAAAATGATCACTGAGGGGCAGCTGGGTAACTCAGTGGATTGAGAGCTAGACCTAGTGACAGGAGGTCCTAGGTTCAAATCTAGCCTCAGACCCTTCCCAACTGTGTGACCCTGGGCAAGTCACTTGACCCCCATTGCCCATCTTTACCACTCTTCCACCAAGGAGCCAATACACAGAAGTTAAGGGTTTAAAAAAAATAAAGAAAAAATAATAAAATGATCACTGAGAGATGGTTATACCAACACTGTCCAAATGGATAGTTATTGGGTAAGTAAGAATGATCATTGCTATCTTCATAATTTTTTTTAAAACCATGAAGATAACTTAGTCCTTTTCAGACATACCAGTTGTCAATGTGACTTCAAGGAAGTCCCAAATACACCCTCTAGAAGATTTCAATTAAAAAAAGAAAATAAAAGAACCAAAGACAGGGCGTTGGGGAAGAGGGAAATTCCTAACCAGCATTGGTATTTCGCAATCCATCTTTTAAAAATTCTTCCCTAACTCCACAGGAGACGGAAGCTGATACTTTCATCAGGACCATTGGTGGCAACAGCTCCCCTCCTGGTCCCAAAGCTCAATTGTCTTCTTGATGGAAGAAGGTGAAGCTCAGACATCTTGCTGATGTAGAATGCAAGGTGCAGAGAGGAAGAGGAATAGAGAAAAAAAGGGAAGATGCTTTGGGGTGGGGGAAGATGGAGAGAGAGACAGACAGAAATATATATTTGACTCCTTCGTCATGTACTTCCTGTAATCTCGCCCCAGTCCATTGGTGTTATATCCAGGACTCTATGGTGATAGGGCAGCTTCTCTGAATAATTATTGTTTCAGATAAGCATCCTGGGTTGCATCTGAATATTTCTATGATCATAGGACTCTCCTTTCTAGGAAATTAACGTCTTCCTCTTGGGAAAAGTACCAAGGACGGCCATGACCCATGAGATGCTTAAGGGAAGTAGATAGATAGCGCATAGTGGTACTCACTCACCTCCCAACTAGATCAGTGCCCTTATGAAGCACAGAGCAGGGAGAAGAAGAACACAGCAGCAGCAATGCCCTTTCCCATCCCCCAAAGATTTGCTTGAATCTAAACCCCTGTCCTCTAAGAAGCAAAGTCTACCTATCGGGAATCTAGTAATTCACCAGAAAAAGAAATCCTCTTTCCGAGGTCCCTACTCCTTTAGGTGTCAGTGCCCTGCCCCTTCTCAAAGGATGGTATCTCTACTTAGCTGCAAACAGTTTATATTCCCCAGTATCAAGTGAGACATTTATAAAGCATTTAGCACAGTGCCTGGCACATAGGAGATGCTTAAGAAATGCCTGTCTCTTTCCTCCTCCCTCCCTCCCCAGGAAAAGGTAAATTCCCAGAGGCAGAGATCATCTCACTTTTGAATTTGTGTCCTGAAACCTTCACACAGTCCCTCATATAGGCAGTATCTAGGAGGTATGTAATCGGCATTTGTTTGTTTTCATTAAATTCTCCAGATTGAGAGACAGAAATGATCCAACAATTGCGAGCCCCTGATGGCGATCCTCAAAGCATGCTGGGGTTGGGCTCGTAACTCTATACTGACAGCATTTGGGGATTTTTTTATTTTTATTTTTGTAAAGATATTTCATTTTCCCAATTATGTGCAATAACAATTTTCCACACACGTTTTCTGAAGTTATAAGATCCTGATTGTCTCCCTCCCTCCTTTCCCCTTCCCTTCCCTGTCCTAGAGATGGAAAGCAATTTGATCTGGGTTCAAATCTAACCTCAGATCTATCCTAGCTATGTGACCCTGGGCAAGTCATTTAATCCAGTTGCTTAGCCCTTACTGCTCTTCTGCCTTGGAACCAATACACAGTATTGATTCTAAGACAAAAGATAAGAGTTTAAAAATAATAATATTAAATATGGAAAAATTTCAATAAAAGTATCCAACTCAACAGCCACATTTCATGGAGGTGTTTCGCACCCATTCTCTCCCACCTCTAAAAATAAGGGGAGGAGATGCATTTCTAAGACAACCTTAATCATTATGACTGCATAGGCAGAACTTGAGCTTCCAATATTTCCTTGGTCCCTGGAACTGTTCTCAACAAAAGAGTAGGTACAGGGACTCCTCTGTGATGGAGTTTTGCTTTCCAAGTTGTAACCTCAACAACAAACCAGAACTTGCACAGATCTCACTTAGTACTGTCCTTCAATGCTTCCTTCTTGGAAGGTTGTATGTTTATGGCAGTTTTGCTGCCGTTCCTGGAGGCATATTCATGAGCCTTTTTTCTCCATTTCCATATTATTCATTTTTTCTATAGAGCAATTTTTTAAAGCCAAAACCCCAGATTATATACCCATATATACAAGTGATATATGATTTGCAAAACAGGTTTTGAAAGACTAACAGGATTTCATCAAGGAGGATATTTCAAAAAAGGCTTTCATAGGGGGCAGCTGGGTAGCTCAGTGGATTGAGAGCCAGGCCTAGAGACAGGAGGTCCTAGGTTCAAACCTGGCCTCAGCCACTTCCCAGCTGTGTGACCCTGGGCAAGTCACTTGACCCCCATTGCCTACCTTTACCACTCTTCCACCTATAAGTCAATACACAGAAGTTAAGGGTTTAAAATTAAAAAATAAAAAATAAAAAAAAGGCTTTCATAAACACTCATGCCTTGCTGGTTTTTTCTTTTGCTTTTCTAATCTACTCCCACAGTTCTTTCTCTCAATGTGGATAGCATTCTTTCTCATAAGTCCTTCAGGAGTGTCCTCGATTGCTTTGAGAAGTAAAGTCCATTATATTGGATAGTTCCACAGTGTTTCACTTTCTGTGAACAATGTTCTCCTGGTTCTGCTCATTTCATTCTGCATCAGTTCATTGAGGTTCTTCCAGTTTACATGAAAAGCCTCCAGATCATCATTCCTTACAGCACAGTAGTATTCCATCACCACCATATACCCCAATTTGTTCAGCCATTCCCCAATAGAGAGATACCCTCTCATTTTCCAATTTTTGCCACCACAAAGAGCTCAGCTATGAATATTTTTTACAAACATTTTTCATTATTATTTCTTTGGGGTACAAACCCAGCAGTGGTATGGCTAGATCAAAGGGTATACAATCTTTTAAAGTCCTTTGCACATAATTCCAAACTGCCTTCTAGAATGGTTAGATTAATTTACAACTCCACCAGCAATGCATTAGTGTTTATGAAAGTCTTTTTTGAAATATCCTCCTTGATGAAATCCTGTTAGTCTTTCAAAGCCTGTTTTGCAAATCATATTCTCTGTGAAACCTTAAAGAATTGTGCTTCCAGCACCCAACCAGAAGTGATTTCTCCCTCCTCCTAATGAACATATCCCTCTATTTGTACTAAGCAGTGATTTCAGCTTGAATGATCATTATTTGTGCATTTTAATCTGTTCTTCACATTAGAACTCATCTCTAGTCTCCCAACCTTTGTCCTGGCTGTCTCCCATGCCTAGAATGTATTCCCCCCTTATCTGCTGTCTAGAATCCCCATTCTCCATCAAGACTCAGCTCTCCTGACTCATTTTGTAGGACCCCTTTCCTGATCTCTGCAGTTGCTAGCGTCCTCCCTATCTATCTTCCATGGAACTACCTTGATTTATTTGCACTTATCCTCTTTGATGACAACCCCATAACTGATGGGGATTCAGGGGACCTTCCTGCAGCCAGTTAACTAGTGGCTCAAAGATAAGCCATTGCTAACTCCTGCCACTGGGGGGTACCAAAGACCTTTACCTTCCCCAACTGAGCCCACATTGCCAAGTTGCCCAGTTCCCACTGCAGGAAGTGCAGACCCTCACGTATTCCCTCTTCTGGAGCACTCCCGTGGCTCCATCCCTCTTGGACCTTTGGACCCATTCTCTTCTTGGTTGGAGCTCATCAGCCTCGCCATTACTGTCCAAGGTGCTTGGATCCTTGTCCTCTGGCCTGCTACTTTCCCTGCCTAAATGGTCCCAATGGTCTTTCTCTCAGCCACGAACTGAACACAAGGATGAGCCTGACCTCCTGGGTTGTCTCCTCTATTAGAATACGATCTCCTTGATAGCAAAGATGTTCTTGATTTTTCTATTTGTAACCCCAGGACTTAGCACATAAGAGGCTCTTTCCGGCTCCGTATGATCTCCCTCATTAGAACATAATCTCCTTTAAAGTTGGGATTGGGGACAGCTGGGTAGTTCAGTGGATTGAGAGCCAGGCCTAGAGATGGGAGATCCTGGGTTCAAATCCGGCCTTAGATACTTCCCAGCTGTGTGACTCTGGGCAAGTCACTTGACCCCCATTGCCCACCCTTACCACTCTTCCACCAAAGAGCCAATACACAGAAGTTAAGGGTTTAAAAAAAAAGTTGGGATTGTTTCCATCTTTGTCTTTGTATCCCCTCTACCCGCATAGTGCCTGGCACAGAGAAAGGGGCTTAATAAATACTTGATTAATTGATGGATTATCAAGCCCTCTCTCTTCATATTCCTAGCATCCAGCCTGGTCTATTGAGTGCTCAGTCCTTATATTTTCACTCTTGAGTATTTATTTCAGAGATGTCATGGATTAAAACAAGTCTCCTACCCAGCATGTCCCAAAAGTCTTAGTGAAGTTTTCAGTTTTAGTAACTTAAAAACTTTAATAGGTTAACATTGTACTGAGACTTTGGGGACATCCTCTATACCAAACTATTTATAGCAGCACTTTTTGTGGCAACAAAGAAAACAAAGTGGGTGCCCATCCACTGGGGAATGGCCAAACGAGCTGCGCTACGTGAATGCAATGGAATGTGACTGGACCGTATGAAACGATGAAGAATACCAAGAAACCAGGGAAGACTCTTATGAAGTAAGCAGGACCAGGAAAACAATATTCACAGTGACTGCACCATTGTCCACGGAAAGAACCACAACTGAAAACTGCAGCATCATAATGACGGAGCTCGACTCCGAAGAAACGAGAATTCATCTCCCTCTCTTCTTGGTGGAGGCGGAGGACTCTGGGTATGGAATACCACATATGCCATATTTAGGGGAGGCGTTCATTTCACAGAACTATTTTTTTCCCTCTATTTTATTCTTTACTATATGAGCCTTTTCTTCAGGAAATATGAGCACCAGGAAGTGAGAATGTAGGTGATATAAAAGGGATGTCAATTAAAAATTAAGTGTAGGGGCAGCTGGGTAGCTCAGTGGATTGAGAGCCAGGCCTAGAGATGGGAGATCCTGGGTTCAAATCCGACCTCAGACACTTCCCAGCTGTGTGACCCTGGGCAAGTCACTTGACCCCCATTGCCTACCCTTACCAATCTTCCACCTATACGTCAATACACAGAAGTTAAGGGTTTAAAATTTAAAAAAAAAAATTAAGTGTAGGGGGCAGCGGGGTGCCTCAATGGATGGAGTGCCAGGCCTAGAGATGGGAGGTCCTGAGTTCAAATCTGTCCTCTGACACTTCCCAGCTGTGTGGCCCTGGGCAAGTCACTTAACCCCCATTGCCTAGGCCTTACCACTCTTCTGCCTTGGAACCAATACATAATATTGTATTGATTAAGGTTTTAAAAATAATTAAATGTAAAAATCAGTAGTGTCCGTAAGTGAGGCCTGTAAATTGTCCAAAAGTGTGTGTGCTTCCCAAATATCTCTGTTCATGGCAGAGACCCAGACTGTCAATCTTTTAATGCCTGTTCCCAAGGCAGAGAGTTCCCTAAGAAGAAAATCAAATTACCAGCATCAAAAATGGAAAGGGTGACTTCGCCTCCAACAAAGAGGAAATTAAAGCCATCCTTAAAGTCATTTTGCCTAATTAAATGATAAAAAAAATGTGACAATCTAGGTGAAAGGGATGAATATTTATAAAAATGTAAATCGCAGGGGGCAGCTGGGTAGCTCAGTGGATTGAGAGTCAGGCCTAGAGATGGGAGGTCCTGGGTTCAAATCCGACCTCAGACATTTCCCAGCTGTATGACCCTGGGCAAGTCACTTGACCCCCATTGCCCACCCTTACCACTCTTCCACCTAGGAGCCAATACACAGAAGTTAAGGGTTTAAAAAATTAAAAAAAATAAAAAATAAAAAAATGTAAATCGCCCAGATTAACAGAGTCTTCATTAAGCTAAGAAATCACCCTTCACACTCTAAGTATTAACCAAAGAAAATCTGTGCTTTATTCATTTATTTTTCCTTTCAATATTGCCTTTTTCTAGCCCTATCGTAACCGAGAGCCCACAGAACACAAATACAGAACATATGGTTAGGCATCAAAGTCAAAACCTAGCAGGGCTCCCTTCATTCCCCCGAGTTCCATAAATAAGATGAAGTTTCACTTGGCAAAAGGAAAAATCCAGTGTCTAATGTAGTGACCACACCTGGAAAAAGAGAGAGAATAAAATAAAATAAAATTTTGTTTAATGACCCAAATTTTGTGAAGCAAGTTGTTTCCTAAATGCGACGAAAAGTCTTGGGACAATTAAAGTTCTTTGAAACTCTCTGGAGCAACTCGTTGCCCTTGAAAAATCGAGCCAAGACATTTGGTAAACACCACAGACTTGGAAGGTGATGACACGTGATGATACATAGTCGGGGATCCAATGATGTAGATTAAAAGGCATTTCCTCCAAGAAAAAGATTTCAGGCTTTGATTAGCTGCCATGCTTTGTATGCCTGTCTCTTAAGTCATCAGCCAGCTGCCAAAAGTGAACGAAAGTTTATCAAGTTCTCTAAACATAAATTTTCTCAGGGTTGCAACAGGGTTGAAATTGAGGATTTATCCTGCTTGCATGCCTTGGCCAAGACTGTTCTCCATGCCTAGAATGAATGAATGAGGCATTTATTAAGCACTTCCTATTGGCAAAGCCTGAGCTAAATACTAGAGACAGAGGTAGAAAAGGAAGAAAATCTCTGCCCTGGAATAGCTCACATTCTGAGGGGGAAGACAACACACAGGGGCATGTAATGGTCCCGTGATCCTTAGGATGTAGCAGCAAAACAGATGGTGAGGCCTCTTTTTTACGTGGAATTTTCACTGATTAAAAAAAAAAGGGTCACATTGAACCACTTGAACCACCTTTGGTGGAAGGAACTTTCTTTTGGGGGGTCTTTAGTAGCAGTTATCAAGTTATATCTTCTCAGGATGATGGCTAAGAGCAGTGGGTTGGAAGCATTGTTAATTCCCAAGGCTCTGGAATTTGGGCTCCTGAGTTGTCTTTTTTAGGGTCTAAAGGGAAATAATGGTGGTCAAGATGGTGGTCAGGATGATGGTTTGACTTGTCTGACGCATGTTGCTTTCTATCTCTTAACTCATGGATTCTTGATGCTTCAACCTGATGGATTTACTTGACTAGAAGACTCTCGTTGAGAGACAGCTTGATATTGTGGAAAGAATGCTGTTCTGGAGCCAGAAGTTCTGAGTTCAAATCCTACCTCTGCCTTTTATACAACCTTGGCAAATGCCTTGCCTTTTCTGTGGTTGTTCATAGGATCATAGCCTTAAACCTATAATCCTAGAGGTCATCAAGCCTCCATTTCCACCTCCATCCTTCAGATGAGAAAACTGAAACAGAGTCCAGAATCATCATCTCAGGCATAATTGGAATGCAGGACTCCCAAGTTCATTGTTCTATCCTCTATGCTGCCTTTTTTTTCTTTTTAACCCTTAACTTCTGTGTATTGGCTCCTAGGTGGAAGAGTGGTAAGGGTGGGCAATGGGGGTCAAGTGACTTGCCCAGGGTCACACAGCTGGGAAGTGTCTGAGGCCGGATTTGAACCTCGGACCTCCCGTCTCTAGGCCTGACTCTCAATCCACTGAGCTACCCAGCTGCCCCCACTGCCTTTCTTTTAAAGTTTGCTCATCCGTAAAATGGGAAGGTTCCTAAGGTTCCTTCCAATTCTAAATCTTAAAGCTATGACGTGATCATTTTGCATCCACATCTTGAAATCTTTAGTTCCTTCCATTCAAGGCTCAGAATGTGTCACTTTCTGCCCCTTCTCCACTCTTGGCTGTTAATGTTTCCCCTCCCCATCTCAAAGTGACTTGTTTCCCCGCCTCCTCCCTATCGCAATGGAACGAAACCCCAATGAGGGCAAGAACTGCTTTCATTTTGGTCTTTGTATCCCAACAGTGAGTACAGCGCCCGGCGCAGAGTAGATGTTGAAGGCTTCTTTAATCACAATGTCATGCCGCAGCACTGTACAGCTAATGGCAAAGAAATGGTCATTCTGGAGCAAAAAGTGGAGGTGCGAAAGATGGCTTCGGGATTGGGAAGAAAACACCAGGTTTCCGGGCAGAAGGGGAGCTCCCAAACCTTTTCCTCAAGCGCTGGCAAGATGGGAGAGAGACCAGGTAGTGTATGTTGGTGAGACTCGCCTGCCTTGGGGCCTGGAGACGAACTCCATCACCAACTACTTCTCCTTTCATGATTAGGACCTTAGACAGGTCCCAAAAGCCCAACAGAAAAGAAATCAGATCATCCTCCTGCAATTGGAGTCCTTCGAGCAACACACACGGAACTCTCCAAGTTCCCTTGACAGCTAAGGAAGGCGTCCCACTCACAAAGACGGCATCACAGGAGGCACCCGAAGCCAGCACCAAGTTCTATAAATAAGGTGAAACCACACTTGAAAAACACAAGCCCACACACTGATAGTAAAAATACACACACACATACACACGAAGGAAACAACATTTTTGGCATGGAATTTCCCAAATGGAGATGGAAGAATTTAATGTCCTGAGTGTGTTTGAAAGTCTTGGAATGAAGCTGTTCTTCCTTAAAACTTCCTTTGGATTTTATTTTTTAAACCCTCACCTTCCGTCTTAGAATCAATACTGTGTATTGGCCCCAAGGCAGAAGAGTGGTCAGGGTAGGCAATGAGGGTCAAGTGACTTGCCCAGGGTCACCCAGCTGGGAAGTGTCTGAGGTCGGATTTGAACCTGGAACCTTCCATCTCCAGGCCTGGCTCTCCATCCACTGAGCCACCCACCTCCCCCCTTCCTTTTGAATTTTTGAGCTCTTTTTCTAAAACTGAGCCGAAGCATTTGCTAACCGAAGACAACAATGACTTTGAAGGGATTGGCCAAGGATGGCATCCTGGAGGGTTCCAGTGATGTGGACCAAAATGGCACCGTTTCCAAGGAAGAGAAGGACTGGAACGCCTACCCAAGCCTGCCCCGGAGAAGGTGGGATGTACAGTTGGACAGCCGTCCCATTTCCCTAGGGCACGGAGCTTGGGCCCGGGACACCTAGGTTCAAATTCCAGCTCCGGCGGGGGCCACATCATCCTGGATGACTCGGCGTCTCCTTTTGTATCTCTAAATCGTGGCTAACCGATGCTCGCTCGGACTCCCTCCCAAGGCTGCGGTGAGAAGAACCTTAGAAAACCGTATCCACATGAACTGCCTCTGGGCGCGCCTCCCCTCCCCCACCGTCACACAGAAACTGCCCCAGGGACGATCCGCCGGATGTGGGTGTAGGACTTCCGGATGGTCACGCTGCCGTGGTGGGACACTCCCCGCGGGAGAACACACTCCTCGGTCAGTTTCTGAGTTTCCGTGTCCCAGCACAGCACCGTGGCGATGACTTCGTTCTTCTCGTCGCGGCCCCCCGTGATGTAGAGCCTGTTGTTACACGGGGAGATTCCACAGCTGGCCCGCTCCTGGCTGAACTGGGTCACCAGGCACCAGCTGTCCTCCACTGGGCTGTAGGAATACAGAGCTTTCATGGCCCCGCCTGCAAAGAGCAGAAACAGAAAACTGACGTGCGGGTTGGCATCTGCGCCCGTCCGCCGAGCTGGGCAGAGCGGGCTGCCCGGGAGAGCCGAATCGACTCCACAAAGTATAATTCAACAAAGATCACGGATTGAACCCCTGTCCTGGACTGGGCTCTGGAGGCAGAAAGGCATGTCCTCAAGGGGTCAGGGCTAGCCAAAGTCCCTTCTCCGGCTTCTTATCTCAAGAATTCTTTTTTTTAAACCCTTCCCTTCTGTCTTGGAGTCAATACTGTGTATTGGTTCCAAGGCAGAAGAGAGAGGTAAGGGCTAAGCAATGAGGGGGTTAAGTGACTTGCCCAGGGTCACACAGGAAGTGTCTGAGGCCAGTTTGAACCTAGGACCTCCTGTCTTTAGACTTGGCTCTCAGTCCACTGAGCCATCCAGTTGCCCCCTTATCTAAGGAATTTTAAAGGCTTTAAGTAAGATATCCCATTCCATGGGACAAGTTTTGGTCAGATGAGGTTAATATCAACAGAAAATAAATTTTCAGTTCATAGAAAGATGCACTACAAACTAAAGAAAATAAAAAATTTTAAATTCCCATTAGGACACTAATGCATTATTGGTGGAGTTGTGAATCCATCCAACCATCCTGGAGGACAGTTTTGTTATGTAGAGATGGCAGCATGGAATCTCTACATAACAGTTTGGAACTATGCCCAAAGGGCTTTAAAATTGCATCTTCCCTTTGATCTACTTCTAGGTCTGTATCCCAAAGAGATTAAAAGGGGGGAGGGGGAGGAAAAGGACCTACAGAAATGTTTATAGTAGCAGTTTTTGTGGCAAAGAATTAAAAATTATGGGGATGTCCATCAAATGGGGAATGACTGAACAAGTCGTTGTACATGTTGGTGATGAAATGCTATTATGCTGTAAGAGATGACGAACAGCATAATACCAGAAAAACCTGGAAAGACTTACATGAACTGATGCAGAGTGAAGTGAACAGAAGCAGAAGGACATTGAATACAGTAACAACAATATTGTGTGATGAATAATTGTGAATGACTTTGCTATTCTTAGCAATTTAGTGGATTAGACAGTCCACAAGGAATCATGATGGAAAATGCCATCCACCTCCAGAGAAAGAACTGATGGAATCAGAATACAAACAGAAACGTACATATTTCACTTTCTTCTCTCTTTTTTTGGTTGAGTTCTCTTTCACAAAATGGCTAATATGGAAACACGCTTTACATTATTGCACATGTACCATCTATATAAGATTGCTTGCTGTCCCAAGGAGTCAGGGAGGGAGGGAAAGAGGGAAGGGGAGAATTTGGCTCAACTTTTTAAAAAGGTTAAAAATTATTTTCACAAGTAATTGAGGAAATAAAAATATTAGTTTTTTAAAATTCACATTAACTGAGTTTGAGATACCTACTGGAAATCCAGTTTGGTATGACTGAAAGGCAGTTGGAGATGGGAGATTGGAGGTCAGCAGAGAGGTTGGGGCAAGACAGGTAGTTCTGAAAACACCTCGGTTGGTTGTTATAGCATGTTAAAACATTTATAAATCAGAGTGTGCTATACAGATATGAACTATTTTTTAAAGTAATGAAAAACACACACATTTATAGAATTGGCCAAATAAAATAAGTGGGTCAGACTCGATGGCCCTTCGAGTCTTTTCTAGCTCCAGATCTATGATTTTTTGTGGTCAGTGTGATACAATAAAAGCATGGACTCTGGAGTCAGAGGACCTGGGTTCCAATTCTGCCTCTCTGATGTTTGCGACTTATGTGACCTTAGAGAAGGCGCTTCACTTCGGTCCTCAGAATGATGGGACCTGGACAAGATAATTCCCTCCAGCTTCAGATATCCCAGATATCCCAACCCTCTTACCCACAACATAAATGTGGTCCCGGAAGCTGACAGCATTGATACATTTGGCCTCAACTGGCATGGATGACTTTAGACACCACTTGTTGGCTGAAGCATCATAACACTGAGTCTTGTCTGTTGCCAGTTTTCCATTTGGTCCTCCCCCAATCACATAGAGCTTCTTCTTATGGCTGGCAGCAGCAAAGGAGCTCACGTGGATGAGGAGAGGTGCTGCCTGGATCCCAGGAGAGGAAGCAAGAAGCTCATATTAGTCCCAAAGAAGGTAGAACTGTCAGTCCAGTTCCCTGCCCCCCCCCAACCATTACTCTTTCACCCTAACCCCTTAGAGTGGGAGTGATGTAGTGGAGAGATGACTGGATTTAGACCCCCCCAAGGGATCTGAGTTATAATCTCAATTCCGCCTCTTACTACCTTTACAGTTTGGGACAAATTACTTAGCCCTTCTCAGCCTTGATTTTACCATCTGTTAAATGAGGAGATAGGGCTAGACGGCCTTTGATGTTTAATTCTAGATCTATGAACCTACGAATCAGAGGAAAACCAAAGAAGTCTCAAAAGCTGTGATATCTGTCCTTTTTTCTAGAGCCCTTATCACTTCAAGTATATCTACCAGCATCTAGGAGCTTAGGAGCCCTCATTCTACCAAGCACTCAGAAGGAAGTCATCCTACAGAGGAGAGAACCGAGACCCAGAGAGATCATAGGGACATAAATCTAGATCTGGAAGAGACTTCAGATGCCATCTGGACTAACTCCATCATTTACAGAGAGAGGAAACTGAAACCCAGAGAAATCATAGGCTCATAAATCTAGATCTGAAAGGGTCTTCAAGATGCTATCTGGACCATTTTATCTAGTTCTGAAGTGATGTTCTTAATGGGCCTACTTCTTGCTGAATTGATAGACACTCCCTAAATCCCACTGAGACAACACTTTCCTTGTTCTCACTTCAGGATCATTACCCAACCTCAGTCTGAGTCATTGACTCGGCACAGGCTTCTGGGAGTAGATACCCAAGATCTTTTTTTGTGTGTTTTTTTAAACCATAACCACAAATAAGGACTCATAGGCATACCACAATATCAACAACAATGTCGGTTGTCTTCCCCACCCAACTCAACAATTCAGGCAATGTCTTTTCAGTCCAAGAATCATCTCTTACATGATCAAGGCAAATCCCACCTCTGATGTCTACCCCTGTATGACCTTGAGCAAATGACTTAACCTCCCTAGACCTCAGTCTCCTCCTCTTGACTTGTCATGGAATATATGGCCTCTGAGGTCCCTTCCTATATTCTCTGGCTCATACAGGGATCTCCATTAAATCTTGAATATCATTTCACAGAATGGGATAGAGGAAATGACATTGGACTTGAGTCAGAGAACTTGAGGTCAAATCCCAACTCAGTCTTTATCTGGGACAGTTACCTAAACCCTCTTGGGTCTCAGCTTCCTACTAGGTAAAATGAGAGAAGTTGAACTAGATGGCCCCTGAGGTCCCTTCTAGCCTTACACCTGTGACCCTTGGTTATAGAAATGATTCACTGTTAATGAGTAAATAAAGGATGATTGTACACATAAGGAAAGCCTATAGAGACTTCAGATGCCATCTGGTCTAACTCCATCATTTACAGAGAGGGGAAACTGAAACCCAGAGAAATCATAGGCTCATAAATCTAGATCTGAAAGGGTCTTCAGCTGCTATCTGGACCATTTTATCTAGTTCTGAAGTGACTTGCCTAGGGGGGAGCAAGGTGGCTCAGTGGATGGAGAGTCAGGCCTAGAGACGGGAGGTCCTGGGTTCAAATCTGGCCTCAGACACTTCCCAGCTGGGTGACCCTGGGCAAGTCACTTGACCCCCATTGCCTACCCTTACCACTCTTCTGCCTTGGAGCTAATACACAGTATTGCCTCCAAGACGGAAGGTGAGGGTTTAAAAAAAAAAATCCCAGTAGAATTACTCATTGGCTATGGGGGTGGGGGGTGGGAGGAAGGGAAAGAACATGAATCATGTACCCATGGAAAGATATTCTAAATCAATTAATTAAATAAAAATTTTCAATTCAATAAAATATTTTCCTTAGTGTATGTTGCTATCGCAGCATCCTAAGGGGAGGAGGATAAAAGGTAATGAACTGGCCACATCTCTGACCCTCTAACAAGCAAGTGTAAGGGTTAAATTAAGGAGTTCAACAAAGTGAGGAGAGCGGTTTTAACAGAAACTTTGTTTAATCTAAGAGAGAAGTACAGATAGAAAGACGGAAAAAAGGAAAGAGAGATTATTAAACTTATACTCTATAAATATAACTACAATTCCTAATACTACCTAACATTTCCTAAAACTATCTCTGTCTTCTCAGGACAGGTTCTTCTGCCTGGCACACCAGGCCTAATCTACTCTACTCTGTCTAGAAATTATTCACTAACTACCCAACTCCCTTCAATAATAGCCGCCACCCACTCACTCCTTCAATCAGTTTTTTATGGCAGCCCAACTGTCAGTAGCCAAGTGCCAGCACATCTTTGCCTCAGAGACAGACCTCCTGCTCTCCAGAGATCCCAGAGGCAAAGTGACCAAACCGCCCACCTCCTTTACAACCTTCCTGACCGAAAGCAGTTCCTACTTCCTCTGCTCAGTGTCCTGGTCTCCTTGGTAACAGAATCTTCAGTTCTAGCTCGCTGACTCCTGTCAGTTCTGATCTACTTAGAAATCTTGCTCTCCAGCCTCTTAAAGAGACAGAGGGAGAGATTAAGAAAATCCCTTTAAAAAATGATTCCCCCCAAAAAACATGAATGCCAGAGGTGGAAATTAACCAAAAGGAATGTTTTAAAGGCATAGAATTTTTTAAATGTCCCAGGAAAAAAATGTCTAGACTCTACCTCAGACCAGCAGTTATGGAAAGGGTCATATGTTTCCACATTATTAATTCTCTGTAGCCCATCAAAGCCGCCAATGACGTAGACTTTGCCACCCAGAACTGCCATCTTATGTCTCCATCGGCCAATATTTAAATACTCAATTTGGATCCACTTGTTGATAGAAGAATTATATTTCCAGACATCCTGTTGTGTTTCTTTACCACCTATGGCAGAAATAGGGGTCAGAAAGCTTTGAAGCTCAATGAAAACTTTAGATAAATGATGGGAGTAAGATTTTAAAAACAGTAACACATACACAATGTTGTTTCTGAGGTTCCGGATCTCATAGAATCATCCATCTACAGCCAGAATGGCCTTGGAGAAGAGATCCAGTGTGAGTCTCCTGTCCCCATTTTACCAATGAGAAAACTGAGGCTTAAGGATATTAAGTACCTTGTCTAAGTCACAGGGGAGTAAACATTGAAGGTAGGGTTCGAATTCAGAATCTCTGACCCAGAGCAATGTCCTTTGCATTGTACCTGGCCCATCGTAAGAGCTTAACAAATTATTATCTACTGGCTCACTGATTAATTGTACCATATTACCTCCCGTCCTTCTTCAACAGACATGACATAACAGTAGAATGTAAGGTCCAGGTGCGGGGCAAGAACTGTTCCATTTGTTTTTATATTCTAAAATGCCTCCCATAGAAGAGGCAATTCATTGATACTGACTTGAACCGAATTTCTGAACCATGAAAAGTTAGAGAGCAAAAGTATGATGTCAAATGGAGCAGTTTTATAGCCCAGAACCTCTTTTGTGCCCCGGAGCCTTTGGGAAGTCAATCTGGTGAATGTTTTGACTCCCTTCTCAAAATCACATCTTTAAATGCATAATATTACAAAGGAAACCAAAAGTTAGTGAAAATAGGGATATTATTTTTCCCATTCAAGCTCATGGATCCCCTCAATCTGCCCAAGGAAACCCAAACCCAAGTTAAGATCCCCTTGCTTAGTGGAGGTGCCCCTGGATTTTCCCCTTCTCCCTTGGCTTTAAGGGATCTCTCCAAAGTCTGGCACCTGGTTGTCTTGGTTTCTCTTTGGGGCATTTTCAGAAAAGCATCACCCATGGGGTTAGGGTTGGAAGGAACTTCTGCACCAGTGGTGAGGGGACTAGGATGACCAATTCTGTTCCAGATTCTTGACCTGATCCATGGTCTTGAGGTAGCTCAATGGTGCAGTGGGCAGGAGTGCTGGGTCTAGAATCAGGAAGACCTGAATTCAAATCCAGCCTGTGTCTGAGCTGTGATCCTGGGGAGTCACTTAATCCCTTTCAGCCTCAGTTTCCTCAATTGTAAAATGATGAAAATATGTAGCACCTGCCTTTCACAGTCATTGTGAGGATTGGATGAGAGAACACTATATATAATGCTTTGTAAGCCTTGAAGCAACCGATAAATTATTATTATCACTTTTATGGCAATAACGGGGTGCCACCCTACCTGATATATAGACTTCATTTTTTAAGGTCACACAGGCAAACTCCACCCACTTTTTATTCTCCGTCTCCAGTTCCTGCTCAGTAATTGGGAGCTTGGCTACTTCCAGGCGGCTGCGCCTCAGTGGGTCCAGGCAGGTCACTTCGGCCACAAATTTCTCATCTTTTGTGCAACCTCCAATGATCATAAACACCTCGGACTGGAACTCATGCATCCTGGGCTTGGTTCTCTCTGAAATGATCTGGAAACCAAAGAAACGCATCCTTTAAAATGCAAATTTATTTATCGTCAATAATAGCTAATATTTGCAGGTCTGCCAAGCACTCCACAGGCTAAAGACACAAACAACTCATTTGCCGTTGCTGACAAACACGTAAGCATTTGCCGAGCCCAGTTCTCATCTCCAGGAAGCTGGCCGAGGCTTGGACGCTCACACCTGTGCCTCTTGGCTCTATTATAGACGATGATTGCATTCTTGAAAATCTATTCCACAGAGGAGACTGGGCATGGCTGGGCTGGGCCGTCCAGTGTGTGGCTCCTGACGAATAACCGGGGACCCTGGTCAGTAACACCCCCTTTGTCGATGAAGCATTACTTAGGGCCACCGCTCTGTATTTTGAACATTTTATATTCTTGTTTCTTTGTATTGGGGACCATTTCTGTAATGGTCAGAGTGCTTTTATGGCTACTTTTTAAAAAATTCCTTACTTTCTATGTTAGAATTGATCATAAGTATCTTGTTCCAAGGCAGAAAGGACTAGGCAATTGGGGTTAAGTGACTGGCCCAAGGTCTCAAAACTAGATCAAATTTGAACCCAGGACTTCCCATCTCCAAGCCACTGAACTGCCTCTAAAGCTTCTTCTTTGTCTTATTCCAACATTAAAATGAAACAGAGTGACATAATAGTTGGCTTTAGATTTGGAGTTAGGAGGAGCTAGGTTCAAATTCAGCCTCAGACCCTTTCTATAGGAGTAGCCTGGAGCAAACAACTTCTTCCAGAGTCCCATTTTCCCCATCTGTAAAATGAGGTAACAATTATGCCAGCTTTCTGGGGTTGCTGTGAGAATCAAATGAGCTGCTCTTTGGGGACAGCTGGGTGACTCAGTGGATTGAGTCAGGCCCAGAGATGGGAGGTCCTGGGTTCAAATCTGGCATCAGACACTTCCTAGATGTTTGAACCTGGGCAAGTCACTTAATCCCTATTGCCCAGCCATTACTACTTGTCTGCCTTGGAACCAATACATAGTATTGATTCCAAGAAAGAAGGTAAGGGTTTAAAAAAAAAGAGATACTCTTTGCAGAGAATTTTACAAACTTCAAAGTGTGACATAAGTGTGAAACACGTGGGCGATCATTTTTGCTCTGATAAATTTAGACTTACAGAGTCAGAAAAGTCCTTCCTGTTATTGCGATCACAAGCCAGGGCCACCAGAGGGAAGCACCATCATTCACAAGATTTGAGGGTTAAACAGGCTCTTAGTTTATATGAAGTCAAGATCAAAAACCAAGTTCCATAGGATTATAGAATTAGAGTTAGAAGGGAGCGCCTCATTTTACAAATGAAGAAACTGATTGGGAAGAAGATTGAAATGATTTTTCTCAAAGTCAAATAAGAAATAGGGGCATTTTTGTTGTGTCCTACTCTTTGTGAGCCCATTTGGGGGTTTTCTTGGCAAAGATAATTGTTTCCCATTTCCTTGTCTAGCTTATTTTACAGATAAGGAAACTGAGGCAAACAGAGTTAAGTGACTTGTCCAGAGTCACTCAATTAATAAGTGTCTAAAGCCAGATTTGAATTCTTGGCAAAGATACTAGAGTGATCTGCTATGTTCTTTTCCAAATCATTTTTAAAATGAAGGACAGAGGCAAATAGGGTTAAATTACTTGCTTAGGGACACACAACTAATGTCTGAGGTCAGCTTTGAACTCATGAATGGTCTTCCTGATTCCAAATGCAGTGTTCTATCCACTATACTACCTAGCTGCTCTACAGTAAGAAGCATAGGTAAGATCTGAACCCCAGGATCTCTGATTTTAGTCAATGTTTTTCCAGCTGTATCTGCTTCCTCTGCCCAGCTTTTACTACCTCCCATCTCCACCCAAGAGATAACATAGAATCATAGAATTCAGAGGCAGAAGAGAATCTGGAAATCATGTCTATGACAGATGGAGATCCTAAATCTTTAACTGGAAGCAACCTCAGAAGTCAACTAATCCAATCCTCTCCTTTTACAAAGAAGGAAACCAAAGCCCAGAAGGATTGGCAGACTGAAAGAGAAAGGAAGAAGAAAGAAAGAAAGAAAGAAAGAAAGAAAGAAAGAAAGAAAGAAAGAAAGAAAGAAAGAAAGAAAGAAAGAACGGAAG
>NC_058133.1:505715937-505739398 GCF_016433145.1 Gracilinanus agilis | reverse complement strand
AACATTTATTAAGTGCTATGTTCTGGGCACCATGCTAAACCCTGGGAATTCAAATCAGAGACAGAGAGAGAGAGAGAGAGAGAGAGATTGTTTCTTTCTTCAAGGAGCTTAGTAGGAGAAAATGTATGAAAGGGAGATACGAAGGAGTGGAGAGGTTCTTTCTCAGGAACAAGGTAGAGCCTGGAGTGTCATGGCCTGGCCTGTGTCTGAAGAGAGAATGATGGTTAGTGTGAGCACTTCCTGGAATGCGCGGTGCCACACTAAGTGGCATCCAAGATGGGATGTGAGCTTGGATCTTCCTGACTCTGAGGCCAGCTCTCTCTCCACTAGAGCAAGCTGCCTTTTATCATCATTCTCATTGCTATTTTATGATCATTATTACTAATATTAAGGGGCAGCCTGATGTAGGAAGGAGAGAGCCATTCTTCCCTTCTCTGTCCCCTCTTTATCCATCTCCCTCAGATCTAAAGCACAAACCCTTTTTTGTTCTTTTGAGTTGTTCCCCCTCCTCCCATTTATCTGCTCCTTCCCACCTGCCTAGTCCCCATAGGCTCAGCCATACTTGTTGCTGCCATGCTTGGTTCCTCTCTCTGCCTCTTCCTTCAGTCTCTCACACTCATCATCCCCTCAGGGCTGGGCTCTAGTGTTCAGGATTCCAAGGTGTCAATTAGCAAATATTAAATATCTCTTGTTCTAACTTGCTAATGGAATCCCAGAATCCTCCACATAACAAATTCCCAAATGAGACTTGTTTCTGCCTAGTCTAGGCACAAATTATCTTAGACCTCCCAAATGAGAGTGGGAGCTTTATAAATAATTAACAGAAATAATAAGGACATTAATTATTATTGGTAAGCCTAACTTGATTTAATCATAGTCCAAGAAGCTCTCAACTCTAAGCATGAGGGGAATTTATTCACTTGTACTAATGAAATAAAATAATTAAAATGCCAACAAATGGCAGGGCAGCTCAGTGGAGACGAGGTCTACTTTGGAGTCAGGAGGGCCGGTTCGGGACCTGCCTTTGACATAAGCTGGCAAAAGCCACTGAACCTCCCAATGCCTCTGGGCAACCCTTTATGACTATGACTTACATACCAAGTCGCAATCTACACTAGGACAGAAAATAGCCCCTTGGGAACTCTATATATAGGAAAGGAAAGTGGAGGTTTGTTTTGTCTCTCCAAATTTGACCTGTTTCCACCTTGATTTGCCTGAAGCTCTTATAGATATCTTAGGGTATAAAACTGAAGGTGTCCCTAAAGAAGTCTATAACCCCCCTCATTTTATAAAAGAGGAAGACCTGACCCAGACAGAGGAAGAGAATTGTCTGAAATCACTCAGGAAGTTAGCAGCAGAACCAAGATTTGAGCAAGTCCAGTGTTGATCTGTTCTAGATAGTTCTCATTTTCAGCCTACCTCATTGCCAGAGAGATGATACATCCTTGCCTCCTGCAGAAGCGAGAAGACCTCAGGGCTTTGTCGGATAAGTGGATCTGCTTCCACCGTCTCCACAAAATACCAAGGGTCCAGAAGAGGCAAGCGGACATTCTCTAGGACATACGGGAGCAGACAAAGTCTCTCCGACTGTTTATGCCGAACCCAGCACATCACCATCTCAAATACTTGGGATTCCTCAGTGACGTACAGATCATCACTCTTCAGGGCATAGTGGAGGGTGTCCACAGGGAGCTCCAGGAATTCATCATAGTTCAAGATTTGAGTGAAATTCTGAATAATGTAGCCTTGAACTTGCTTCTTCAGGTGATCCAAGGAGTGTGTGTCTGCCAGTCTCAGGATCCCAACACAGTTTTCAGGGTTGAGGGCTTCAGTGAGAAAATTGGTACAGGCATCTACCATCCTTAGGAACTGAAAGGAACACAGTGGAATGAAAATATGTCAGAAATTATTAGCTCCTCTTTTATTTCTTTTGCTATTCATGGGATCATGAAGAGATGAAGACCTACAGGATTTTAGATATTAAAGGATCTTAGCTACAACCCTGGGCAAGCCATTCTGTCATTGGGGGCCTCAGTTTCCCCAGTTGTAAAATGGATTAGATGGCCTCTTAGGCTCCTTCCAAATCTAGATCTATGAAACCTTTATCTAGTCCTACTTCCTCATTTTACAGATAAGGAATCTAAGGCTTAGAAAGTTGAAATAATTTACCCAAGTTCCAATTTCAGTATATCATCTGGCCCAACTCTCTGCCTTCAGGCAATTATGGCTTTATTATTCTCATTTCAAAATTGAACAACTAAAGTGTGTTGAGTCGGCACCCAGTACAGTGCTTGAGACACAGCGGGTGCTTAATACAGTCCGATCAACAAAGCTACCTATCTATCTATCTATCTATCTATCTATCTATCTAGCACCTATGTATCTATCCATCCATCCATATATCAACCCATATATCTATCTATCCATCATCCATCTATCTATCATCCAATCTATTCATCTACCATCTAACTATCCATCCATCTATCCATTATCCAATCAATTTATCTACCCATTTAACTATTCATCCATCCATTTGTCTAACTATCCATCTATCTTTGTCTATCTAGCTATCTAACTAGATTTCAAAATATGTATAGATATATATGTATATATATATATACACATATACCCACATGTATGTATAATTAGTTAGATCATGGCCTCTGCCCATTAGGAAGCTTGTAATAAGAATGTTTGAAGGAACCTGTTGTCATGGACATTTTAGCATTATTTATTTTACCTCTGCCCTTGTTGTTCAGCAACCTCTACTCTTTAAAGTTCACACTATCTAGTCTTACCCAAACCAGATCCTGGTAGCCACTATCAACCTCCATTGCCTGGCTCACAGTCTTTGTCTCCTCTGAAGTTCTTACCCTCATACTAGGAGATTTTGACATGTTGATGTTCCCACAAATACCTTAACTTCCCAGTTCCTCATTCTACTCATTTCCCATGACCACCTACTTCACCTCATTCTTCTCATTTCCTATGACTTCTCCTCTATTCTGCCTCTCTTACATGGCCATACCCTTTACCTTGCCACAACCCACAAGTATTCTACTTCCCTATTCATGAACCCTGAAATTCCTTTGTCTGATCATAATCTTTTATCATTCCATCTTTCCTTTTGCCTTATGACCCTTAAGTCTGTGATTTGACCTCATGAAGACTTCTGATCCTTTGATTCCTCAATTTTTTTCTTGCTATGACTTGACTCTCCTCCCTTCCCTTGATTGATGCCTGGTGAACCAATTCCACCCCACGCTATCCTCTAGGTTCCAGTCTTTTGCAGTCTTGTTCTGTCTCTGGTCATATCTTGTCAAACATCAACCAGAGACTATTTCTATCATTAGCTTCCTTTTCCTCTTATTCTGCTGTGCAGAGTTGGAGAAAGTCACTTGAGTCCTCTACAAATTATGTCTCAAATTCTCAACCATGCTATCTGCAGCAAAGCAATCTTTTTGCATCTCTCTGATCAAATTCACTTGCCCGTTCACCATACTTGCTGTTCCATACTTTTATTTCTCTGTAATCTTCCCTCCGCATACTGGCTCAGCTGAAGATCTTGCCCCATAATTTATGGAAAAAAAATGGGACCATTTGAAAAAAACTCCCTCCTCTCTTTTCCCTCTCTTGTAACACTCAGACATTTCCCCTACTATCTCCAACTTTATCCTTGTTTCTAAGGAAAAGAGGCTCTTCTCTTTGCTCAGGAAATGCCCTCTATATACACCCTGGATCTTTTTCCAGCAAATGACACTCTTTCTCATCCTCTCTCCTTATATTAACTTCAATCTCTTTCTGTTTCCCTGCTATCTACTGACATACACATGTCTCTTTCATCCTTACCAAAAAAATACCCTTATTTAGTCTTACCGTCCCCACTAGCTATCATCCTATATCTCTCTTCCCTTTTGTGGCCAAGTTTTCTTGAGAAAGTTGTCTACAATGGGTACCCCTCCACATACCCACTTCCTATCTTTTCATGCTCTTCTATACTCTATGCAATCTGGCTTCTAACCTCATCATTCAACTGAAACTACTCTCTCCAAAGTTACCAGGGATCTCTTAATTGCCAGATCTAATGACCTTTTATAAATCTTCATCCTTCTTGACTTCTTTGTAGCCTCTGACACTTTCTTCTCCTGGATAGTCTCCTTTCTGGGACACTTCTCTCTCTTGGTTCTCCTTCCTATCTTACTGCTCCTTCTCAGCATCCTTTGTTGAATTTTCATTCAGGTCACACTCATTATCAGTGGGTCCTGACCAAAGCTCTGTCTTAGGATGTTTTCTTGTTGGTGATCTTACTTTCCATGAATAGAATTTTTATCTCTATGCTAATGATCTCCAGATTTGCTTATCTGACATTAGACTCTCTCTTGAGCTCCAGTCCCTTTTCAATGCCCTTTTGGACATTGAAGTGATCATATATGATTACTGTAGGCATCTCAAGCTCAACATGTCCAAAACAGAACTCATTATCTTTTCTCCCAAACCTCCCCTCTTCCCAGATTTCCTATTATTGTTGGGGGAACCGTCCTCCTTATAGTCACCCAGGCTCACAGTCTTGGTGTCATCCTTGTCTCCTCGCTTTTATTCACCCTACATGTCCAATCTATTGTCAAAATCTTCTCATTTTTACCTTCCCAACATCTCTCATCTCCTTTCTCTACTCCCACTGCTATGACCCTATGCACTTTCTCATCACCTACCAGTGGTTCCCAACCTTTTTTGGCTTCCCGCCCCCTTTCCAGAAAAAAGTATTACTTAGCACCCTGGAAATTAATTTTTTTTAATTTTAATAGCAATTAATAGGAAAGATAAATGCACCTGTAGCCATCACCGCCTCCCTGGATTGCTGCAGCACCCACCAGGGGGCGATGGCGCCCACTTTGGGAATCACTGACTAGACTATTGTATTGGCCTTCTGCTTGGTCTCCCTGCCTCAAGTCCCTCCCCATTCAACTGCCAAAAGGATCTTCCTAAGCACAGAGTGAAAATGGCTCTCCTCTATTCCAAAGTCCAGTGACTCCCTATTACCTCTAGGATCAAATATAAAATCCTGTTGGGCATTTTAAAGTCTTTTCCTACCTTTTGCATCTTCTTATGCTTTATTGTCCTCCTAGTGCTTTAAGATTCCACTCCATCTGCCTATCTGCATTCCTCACATACCATGCTCCATCTCCTGGCTCCAAGCCTTTTCTCTGGCTTTCCTCCAAGCCTAGAATGCTCTCTCCTCACCTTTGCCTCCTGGATTCCTTTTAAGACTTAGCTCAGAATCCATATATGCAGGAAGCCTTCCCTAACCCCCTCCCCAACTCCCACTAGCCCCTTCCCTCTGAGATTTCCTTCCATCTATCCTGTATGTATCTTGTGAGTACATAGTTGTTTGCATGTTACTGTCCTGATTAGGCTGTAAGCTCCTTGAGGGCAGGGATGACTTTTGCCTTTTCTTTATAGCCCCACGGATGAGCTTAGGGACTGGCACATAGTAAGCCATCAATAAATGCAGTTAACTAGTCATTGATTGGACCTGGGCAATGAAGGAGAGAGAAAAGTCAAAGATAGCATTTACATTTTGAGCCTGAGTAACTAAGGAAGTGCTCCTACCATAAGATAGAAATGGGGGAATTGGGAGAATAGATCCACTGGGCTGTACAGCAGATAACCTGCTTTCCAGAGGCGGGGAAAGGGCATAAATGGGGAGAAAAGATGATCTCTTATCTGAAAGAGCAGCTTCCACTGCCTGGTGGACTGTGTTTTAGGGCTAATGGGAAGGAGACTCTGGGAAGGGGAGAGATAAAAGAAGAATGCACAGAATCCTAAGACCTCTCTAAGCCTTTGTTTCTTTATCTGCAAACTAGGAGGTCCAGCTAAGAGGCTGCTAGCCTTAACCCTCCTCAGACTCTGCCTCTGCCTCCAGCTCCCACTCTAACCCTAACCCTTCCAGCTTATATCATAATCCTTTTCTATGGCTCTCACACCCAAGCCTGTCTGTGTGGCATCTTCGAACCTACTTGTCTCTTTTTCTTCCAGTTCCCCTCTAATGAGAAGGTGGTGGTCATAATAATAATTCACATAGCGATTTACCATATATATATTTGTGTATATGTGTATATACATACATAGTACCTTACATGTTCGACTTCATTTGATCCATACAGCAACCTGGGAGGTGGATGCTATTAACTGTCACCGTTTTACAGGGGAGGAAACTGAGGCTGAGAGAGGTTGCTCAGAGTCATACAGCTAGTAAGCCACTGAGAGAGGAGTCAAACTCAAGTTGTCCCCTACTCCAAATCCAGAAGTCAGTGCAGTACACTGCCTTGAGGCTTCTGGGTAAATCTTGCTCTGCTGGGACATGATTTATTTTCAGAATTCCAGCTCAAAGGGTTAAAAATACACGAGGCTCAATTTTCAGGCCACCTGTGGCCCACCTTCAGAGGGTTCACTTCTCTCCACAGAGTCTGCACAGGGTGTCCCAGGCGCACGTGGTCCGTTCACTGGGCAAGGACTTTCCGAGAAGCCAGGCAGATGCATTCGATTCTCCACCTGCTTCTCAGTCTGTGGGGTCTATATTACCAAACTGGGTAAGGTTCTAAAAGTGGAGTCAGCCACAACCCACTTCCCACGGGTTCTGTGTCCTGGCTTCTGACTAGCCTCTTTAACTTAACTAAAAAAACATTATCAGTGGCGCTATGCTGGCCCATGAGCCTATACTGTCTGATGTTGCCGCTCTTTACTATGTATCAACAAGTCAATCAACACAAATTGGTCAAGTGTCCACTACGCACTAGGCACTGTCCTCCACTAAAACCTTCAAGGAGCTTATATTTAAACAGGAGAGACAACTAATACTCTTCCTCCCTAAAGACCTTGTATCTAAATTGCTTCCCCAGAGAATGTAAGAATCTTGAAAGAAGGAACTGTTATGATTCTTTGTATCCCCAGTTCTTAGCTCAGGACCTGGCATACAGTATTCTTTTTTTGTTGTTGTCGGTTAACTATGTACTTGTTTTCCCAGTCACTAATAGAGTATAAGCTCCCCAAGACACTTGTTTTATCCTTGTCTTTGTATCCTGAGCTGAGTCTTGGGAGGAACCAGGGATTCCAAGCAGCAAAATAAGGAACAAGTGCATTCCAGACAAAGGAAAGAATCAATACAGAGATACAGGGAGGGGAGGTGGAATGTTATATGTGAGGGGCAGCAAAGAGAACAGATTGGCTGGTCCATAAAATGTAAGGAAAGCAAGAATGGGTGATACAACTAGAAATGTTAGACTATGAAGAGATCCAGGTATATAAAGGGCTTTAGATGCCAAACAGTAGAGATCCAGGCATGGGGCACAACCAGAGAGAATGCCAGGAGGGCTAAGAGCTGGGCTGCCTTGTTCTTGAAAGAGCTGGAAGGCCAGTGTCCCTGGATCAGAGAATATGTTGGAGGGTAAGCTATAAGAAGATTGGAAAGATAAGAAGGAGTTGGGTTATGAAGGGCTTTGAATGCCAAAGAGGAGCATTTTTAGCTGATCCTGGAAAGTATTCTAGCCATGGGAGACATCCAGAAAGAATGGCCCAAACTGAGAGATAAAGGGTCTTGTTTATGGAACAGACATGAGGCCAGCATCTTTGGATCCATTTAGGGGTCTAGAGGGTAGGAAGACTGGGAATGTCACAGCTATACGAAAGATTCATTGGAGAGAGAACACTTCCAGCAAGAAGACCACTGAAAGGATCTATTGCAATAGTTTAGGTGAGAGGTGATGAGGGCTTGGAATATCATGTTGACTGTGAGTGGAGAGAAGTCTGACATAGGAGATATGATGGAGGTAGAAATGACAACATTTGCCAACTGGATAGACTTAAGGGTGAGAGAATCTGAGAATGCAGAAGTGATTCAGAGAGTTCACACCTGGGTGACTGGAAAAAGAGCGGAGCTTTTGACAGAAATTGGGTAGCCCCAGGTTGTTTGTTTTTTGGTGTCACCATAGTACCCTTCTATCTCCATCCATGCACTCCCTTCTGCATAACAACCTCCTCTTCCCCACCCTCTGTGACAAATTGGTACGATCAAACAAAACACATATAGGTTTAGTCGGTCAGGTCAGAAAATATGTCTGATTCTGTATGAAGTCAGTACCTTTCTGCCAAGAAGTGGGAAGCATGATCCATATTTACTGGTGTTTTGATTGGTCACTGCATTGATTAGAGTACTTAAGTCTTCTAAAGTTGTTTTCTTTTACAATTCGTTGTATAAATTGTTCTTCGGATCCTGCTCACTTCACTCTGCAGCACTTCAACTCTTCCTAGATTTCTCTGAATCCTTCACTCTCGTCATTTTTTATGGTCCAATAAAATTCCTTTTCATCCAAACATCCAAACATAATTCGTTCAGCCATTCCACCACAATTGGTAGGCATTCACTTTGGTTACTATCCTTTGCTACAACGAAAGTGCTGCTATAAATATTTATATACGTATATATGAATCCTCTCCCTCTTTCTTTGATCTCCGGAGTAGAAGCCTCCTAGTGATTTTGCTAAGTCAAAGCTTATATGCAGTTTAGTGATATTTGGCAATAGAGTTCCAACTCGCTGCTCGGAATGGTTGAATATTATTTTATAAAGCATTTTACCTTGGTTAGAGTTTAATATTTGGAAGAAGATTGAAACAGTGGGGGAACCCTAGTTCTGATGCTTGCCTCTATGATTGTAGGAAATCAATCAACCAGCATTTTATTAAGCACATTGGAATATGACAACACTTTCTCTGGAGATACAAAGACAATAGGAACTGGGGGAAAATATTTGGGCAAGGTCTGTAATCTCCCTGAACCTCAGTTTCCTCATCTGTAAAATGAGAAAAAACTCTCAACCTAGCTAAGAACTCAGATGCCACCTCTTGGCCCTGAGACCTCCACCATACCTGGCTTCCTTCAAGGTTCTACTGAGTGGTGAAGACCCATCTTCTACAGGAGACCTTTCTTGGTGTCTCCACTCTCCCACCCTATTCCTATTCCTACTACTAGTGCCTCCCTTCTGAGATTACATTGTCTGTATCTTGTTGAACACCTTTGTTTTCAGGTTGTCTTCCCCATCAGAATGTAAGCTCCTTGAGAGAAGCAGCTGAGCTTTGACATTTCCGTAGCACTTAGCAGTGGTGGTTCCTAGTAAACACTTTATGATTGTTGACTTGATGGTGCGAGATCAAAAGCTTAATGAATGAGTTAATGAGCAGGATTCCCATAATGATTTTATTAATTATGCCAAGGCACCTCTCATAACTCCCCCCAACTAGCTTCCAAATGAGGTTTCTCTGGGGCAGGCATGCCCCGATCTTCAAGTAGACACAGGCCCTAGGAAAAAAATGTAAGCTTTTGTCATCCTAATAATAGCCTGTGCGTAGGTCTAGACAGTGCCTTGAAACAAGAACAAACAAGTCTCTGAGGGTTCTGAATTTCTTTGGACTATCTCACTGGGTCTCCCAGTTCACCCACCTGGAAGAGGCTGGCAGCTTCCAAGACCCGCTGGACATTCTGTTTGGTAATGAGAGCCTTACTCGTGTACGTATAGTCTAAGAGAATATTCATAGTTTCTGCATCCACACCTTTGATGATGATTTTCTTCTCATATTTCTCCTTTAAGTCATTACAGAACATGGCCCTGAAAGAGAAATGGAGGCAGTCTCCAACTTACACGTGCCCAATCCTTTCTTCCATAATAGACCCCTCCTGCCCTCTCCCTGCTATTGCTCTGCATTGGGAGTCAGAGGACCTATGGGGTGCTATCTCTGGGACTTGGAATAAGATTACAAAATTGGGGTGGGGGGAAGCTGGGTAGCTCAGTGGATTGAGAGCCAGACCTAGAGAAAGGAAGTCCTGGGTTCAAATCTGACTTCGGACACTTCCCAGCTGTGTGACCCTGGGCAAGTCACTTGACCCCCATTGACTTAAAAAAAAAAATTACAGAATTGAAGCTGGAAGGGGCATTAGAGGTCATTGAATCTATCCACATTTTATAGATGAGAAAACTAAGGCTCAAAAATTGACTAACCCAGCATCCAGTTAATTTGTCTCTGAGTTGGAACTAGAACTCAAGTCCAGTACTGGATCATCTGGACCCCTGCCTTTCTATTCTTGGAATTTGCGGGAATCTTATAGTGGTCCAGCATTTAGCACCTAAGGATGACCTTACAAGGTCTAGAAGAGAGGTACAGAGACAGAAAGAAAGAGAAAGAGAGAAAGAGAAAGAGAGAGAGAGAGAGAGAGAGA
The DNA here is from genome assembly GCF_016433145.1 of Gracilinanus agilis. Classification (NCBI taxonomy): domain Eukaryota; kingdom Metazoa; phylum Chordata; class Mammalia; order Didelphimorphia; family Didelphidae; genus Gracilinanus; species Gracilinanus agilis. The sequence goes on along the minus strand of NC_058133.1, from coordinate 505,729,131 downwards.
GAGAGAGAGAGAGAGAGAGAGAGAGAAATATAGAATCATCATGAGTCCACATTTTTTTTCTTTCTGTTTGTTAGAAGCAAAGATAAAATATTTTTAAATTCTTGCATAAAACACTAAAATAAAAGCTTTTTTTTTTTTAAGGCTGCATTCTGGGCTCTGTAGCAAAACTTTCTCTTCCACAGAGGAGCTGGTTAGAACCACAGCTGATGAAAATGGAAGAGGAAGGGGTCATACATTCTTGGGGCCCATGTAATGAAAGAAAGGGAGTAACTGACAGACTCGGTGTCCTCAGGGTTATAGATCAGCAAGGGGATCTAACTCTTTGGCAGGGCCCACAACTAGGAATTTTGAAGCTATAGAAGGCAGAAGGATAGTGAGAGAGGTCAGAGGAAGAAGAGGCCAGAGTGGGCAGAGGAAACACTTTCTGGAATGGTGTTGTTGGCCCCCTCTAAATGTCAGTGTCCTGTGAAAAGGCTCTGTTTGCCTGTCCTAGTTAATGTCTTTGCTTCCTCAAATCTCTATGCTCATCCTTTCCTTCTCCTACTACTTAACCTCTTGAACTTGTAGAGTCCCCACTCCAGGGCTCTACCAGCACTTGAGAGGAGTGCAGGGATCCCTGCTCCCACATACCCCCTTATGACTAGAGATAGAGAATTCCCAAGTCCAATGTAGAGAGATAGTAATATGTTTCTATATCATAAGTGGGAAACCTTGACCACATCATTTTAGTTGGAAACACCATTATATATAGTTTTAGGGTGCAATTGGCAAAACACCAGAGTTCAAACCCATTGTGGATTAAATGAATGTCTGTGGACTAAAGTGGAACCCCAACCACCACCTCCTATGACTTGTCTTCTATGAGAAAATTTGCTTCAAGTCCCAAACAACAATAATAACAGAAACATCTGCGCTTATTCACCTATATTTATGTCAAATAGACATATATGTTGTGTAATTAGAATTTTGTACCCCGGACACCATTTCCCAGAATCCCACTCTTGTTCTCACGTTACGTCCTTATGTTTTGGAGATGAAGTTTCTGTAACCCGACCCCCTCCTCTCTCTTCTCCCGCTATCGAGGTCAGGAAAACTTCTCTTCACTTGGGCTTTACTTTTGTCTTTTAATTTCCTCTACTTCAAATGGTTATGAATAAACCTTATAAAATGGAGTTATTGGATATTAACTTTAATCTTACAATGTTCTCATTTGTTCCAATCTTAGAATATAAACTTACAATTAGAGACTGGTTTTTTCTTGTAACTTATATATCCATTGCTTAGCACAGCGCTTGGCACACAGAAGGTACTTAATAAATACTTGATGATTTTTTTTGATCAAGCTCCTATTCATGTAACACTTTATCATTCTCTTTAATTCAATGAACATCTAATAAATGCCTGTGTTGGGCTCTGGAATTCAACAGAAAAGTCAAATAGTCCTTGTCATTAAAAAGAGGGGGAAACTGTGTGACCCTGGGCAAGTCACTTGACCTCCATTGCCCACCCTTACCACTCTTCCACCTATAAATCAATACACAGAAGTTAAGGGTTTAAAATTAAAAAAAAAAAAGAGGGGGAAAGGCATGAGTTGGGAGGGAGAGAGGAATCAGGGAACATTATGTATGCAGGTAAGTAAACACAAAACATATATGTGCATGTAATATGTGTCCCAAAAGTCTTGGTACAGCTTTAAGATTTAATAACTTCAGAAATATTGATGCTTACAAACTTACAAACCCTGTATTTGAAAGGTTAATTACTTAAAACTGAAAAATATTGATGTTTCTTATTAAAATTCAATAATCGGTATATGGGAAAAGAAGCCAGACTGAAACAGATATAAGGAGGAAGGATCTGGGTTAGAAGTGATACTATGTATGGTAAGCACATTGAAGAATTGATTTATATGGTGTCAAAGGACACTAAAGTCATGGAAAGAAATTTCAGGCTGTTGCTCACAAAAAAGGAGAGTGTAAAAGAATATCAATAGCTTGTGACCTATATATCTACTCTCTTATCTTATATGAAAGTTATCTACATATGAACTGAGGACATCCTCCATGAGGATCTTCAAAGGAAACTTCCAGGCAAGCTTTCTCAGGTGATTCTCTACCATACTTTTCCATCTCACAATTCATTGGAAGATACAGAAAATATAATATTTTGTTGTGTTAATTATTTATGGATTACAAACAAGTATTGGACTTAATGGAATGAGACCACCTCATAGACTTTTTCAACAGTGTCTCCTATTAAGACACCAAGACCATTCCAGATTTCTTGAGGATGTAACAACAGAAATAACCCTACCAATAACCATCTGATTATAAACATCTGGCGAGGCATAAAACAAGGAGATGCCAAAGCTATTCACAATTGTGATGGAGGAAACCAAGGAGAAAGTCTATATTGAGGAGGGGTGGTGAGGTTCTCCATATTCTCTCATTTGTAGATGGTATCATATTGATTTCATTAAGACACAAGACATTTCAGACTTTGTGGAAGAGATTTGTGGTCACTCAAAGCAGTTTGGTCTGATTATCCTCACATGAATGACCAAGTGGATGAAGAATGTCTATTTTATAAATGTCAATATGTGATGGATATTTGATAGAATTTGTCTAACCATATATAGTGGCACAGTGAATAGAGTGCCAGACTTTCAAATCCTGCCTAGGTATTTATTAGTTGTGTAACCCTGGTCAAGTCACAGTTTCTTTATCTTCCTCAGTTTATCTATTAAAAAAAAAACACCTACCTACCTACCTCCCCAAATGGCTATGATGTAGGCTGAAATGTCCCACAAACCCTGCTAAGTAGCTATACACAATCAAAAGAACTTAGATAGAGAAATGCAAATCAAAACAACTCTGAGGTATCACTTCACAACTAGCAGATTGACTAAAATGACAGCAGGGGAGAGTAATGAATGTTGGAGAGGATGTGGCAAAATTGAGACATTAATGCTTTGCTGGTGGAGTTGTAAACTGATCCAACCATTCTGAATGGCAATTTGAAACTATGCCCAAAGAGCACTAAAAGACTGCCTGCCCTTTGGTCCAGTCATAGCACTGCTGGGTTTATACCCCAAAGAGATCATAGGGAAAAAGACTTGTACAAAAATATTTATAGCCATGCTCTTTGTGGTGGCAAAAAATTGGAAAATGAGAGAATGTCCTTCAATTGGGGAATAGCTAAACAAACCATGGTATCTGTTGGTGATGGAATACTTTTGTGCTGAAAGGAATAATGAACTGGAGGAATTCCATGTGAACTGGAACGACCTCCAGGAATTGATGCAGAGTGAAAGGAGCAGAACCAGGAGAACATTGTACACAGAGATGGATACACTGTGGTAAAAATCTTGTGTGGTGGCCTGACTGCTCTACTAACAACAATGCAATGATCCAGGACAATCCTGAGGGACTTATGAGAAAGATGCTCTCCACATTCAGAGGAAGAACTGTGGGAGCAGAAACACAGAAGAAAAACAACTGCTTCACCACATGGGTCAATGGAGATATTATTGGGGATGTAGACACTAAGCAATCACCCTAGTGCAACTATCAATAATATGGAAATGTCTTGATCAATGACACATGTAAAACCTAGTGGAATTGTGTGTCAACTGGTGGGGGGAGTGGTTTGGGGAGAGGGAAAGAACATGAATCATCTAACCACGGGAAAATATTCTAAATAAAATAAATTACTAAACCAAAAAAAATAAAAGAACATAGATACAATAACTGGTTAATTCGTGTGAGACTACCTTTCGCATAAGATGTGTGGGCAGCTTAGATTCACAAATATGAGAAAACTCCTCATATCAGTCTTTAGACATAACTTGGGTCATTGGCTGGGGTCTCTGGATGGCAAGTATGAGTGGTTCAGTTTCCCAGTCACACAGAACTAGGTTTTTTTTTTTTTTTAAATTTTAAACCCCTTAACTTCTGTGTATTGACTTATAGGTGGAAGATTAGTAAGGGTAGGCAATGGGGGTCAAGTGACTTGCCCAGGGTCACACAGCTGGGAAGTGTCTGAGGCTGGATTTGAACCTAGGACCTCCTGTCTCTAGGCCTGGCTCTCAATCTACTGAGCTACCCAGCTGCCCCCAGAACTAGGTTTTAATAACACTCAATTTCCACATTCACTGTCTTTCTTAAAGTATGCGCAGAAAAAGAGCAAAACTTGCAGGATATTTAACATATCATTAGCATTCCATTTACATTGTGGTTTGCTGCACTGCCTCCACCCCCTAGCCCCAGTAGGCAAGCAGAGTGAACAGTGGGTAAAGCCACACAGACCAAAGTGGACCATGGATAAAATGGCATCAGTTCCCGGAGACACAGGGGGACAACAGCCTAAACAAATGATCCCTTCCTCAGTAACTAGGCGAGATAAAAAGAATTCCTAAGAACTCCCCACTTTGTTTGCCATACCTCCTTATCTTATTTAATTAATTACTTACTATACTAGCTGCTCTGTTACTATATTCTTTTATAATAAAGCTTGTTTCCTTGGAGTAGAGTCAGTTTGAGCTGTCAATCAATTCTTTGGAGGAGACCAAATCACTGATTGGCTATTTCCTTCTCCAGTGTGTCTGGAAATGAGGATATTTGTCCTTAGAATACTGGTTCTGGAGTCAGAAAACCTGGGCTTTAATTTCTCTTTTGATAATTAATGCCTATGAGTCCTTATACGGCTTAATCACATCAGTTGTAAAGACTGAATGAGATAATAAAGCTTTTTTCCAATCTTAAAGCATTATATAAATGTTAGCTAGTTATTTGAGGCACCAATCTTTTGGGGGGAAGATAGACCATCTAGACCAGTGGTTCCCAGACTTTTTTGGCCTACTGCCCCCTTTCCAGAAAAATATTATTTAGCTCCCTGGAAATTAATTTTTTAAAAATTTGAATAGCAATTAATAGGAAAGATAAACGCACCTGTGGCCATCACCGCCTCTCTGGATTTCAGCATCCACCAGGGGGCGGTGGTGCCCACTTTGGGAATCACTGATATAGATGGACAATAAACTAGGATTCCACAGGATAAAAGAAAGAGGACAATGGACTGGATCCCCTTCAGGAGCTACGAAGCTCTTTTATGGACCCTGAGTTTCCCACCACAGCAAAGATCTATCTTTCCAATATAAGCATTTTACTATATGGCAGAAAGAGCTGGAACACCATTGCCTCTGAAGAACTGAAAAGGAGACCCCCCACAGAAGGCGATGGAAAGATTTATGGTGGGTGTGAGCAACCAATGAGGAATGCCAAAGAGGACTCTGGAGTAAGTGGCATAAGAAAGAGAAAATGAATGGGTCACAATGCAAAAGCAAGTGGTGATGGGTGTATGGCCACAGTGCTTCACTAGTACCTCCATGATGCTGGGAGAAAGCATGGAAGGCATTCAGCACTGTGGAAGAAACCCTCTGTAGCAAACTTTCTGGGAGGGCATGGATAAAAATCACACGGGATGGACTATGATCTATATTATTGAAATGATCAATGAGATCATAGCTCCATTGGAGTATACACAGACACACAGAGGCGTATCCGCATATACATGTAATTAATATATGTACATACATACATGTATATACATATTATCAGACTTGTGGTTTCCTTAGTGTGGGGAGCTCCCAGCAAGGGACTCCCTATGCCAGCATACATTTGCTCCTTCTCTGGAGTGATCTTAGAATGTTGCTTGAGTCCCTGATGAGGAAGGACAAAGTTTACCCTAATGCAATTCAAAGACTTGTGCTAGACTTTGTAGCCTGGGTACACTTCCTCTTCCAATAAAGTGACTTGCCAGAACTGTCCAGGTTAGACCCACCAAAGGACAGACATTCTCTTTCCACTCCCCACCCAGAGTACCACTTTCCATCCTGGTGCCCTGGCAGTTTCCCGTGATAGCAAACATTAGTAACAAAAGAAGCTGGGATTCTATCACAAAGATAGCCTCTGTAGAATCTCTTTCAAACTATTATAGAGTTTTCACCTCATTAAAAACATTATTTTTATGCCCTGTCCTCCTTCCTCCAAACTCTATAACAGATTCCAAGAAATCCTATAATCATTTATTTCCTCATCCATATTGGAGGCAAAGGCTGCTTTTAGACACAAGTAAAATGGTTCTTGGTTTCATGGGATCATCAATTTAGAGCTGGAAGGGTTCTTTGAGATCAGTCAGATTGTTTGTTTGTTTCTTTCTTTCACCATCTATTTTAACATCAATATTGCATTTTGTTCCTCAGGGAGAAGAACGCTAAGGGTTTGCCCAAGGTCACACACCTAGGAAATGTCTGAGGCCAGATTTGAACCTAGGACCTCCCATTCTAGGCCCAGCTTTCTATCCACTATACTACATAGCTGCCCCTAATAAATGTTCCTTGACTGATTGATTAATCATGAATAGAACAGATTGGGATACATGTCCAAAAAAACCAAAACTCAATCCTGCCAAGTAATTCAAGATGTTTTCTCCTAGACCATTTGGAGTGCTAGAAAAACGTTTTTGTTTTATTGTGTGCCTGGTGTTTAGTCTACACCTTCTTGTGGAGGATATGAATTGCTTCCTAAAGTTCCTTGACTGCCTGACTGATCATAGCTAGGACACACTGGGAAACTTAGGCAAGAAAAAATCAATCTGTCCTAGTGACCCAAGAAGTTGTTCTACAAGATCATTTGGAGTGCTAGAAAAAATGTTTTTGTTTCATTGTGTGCCTGGTGTTTAGTCTACACCTTCTCGTGGACATGAATTCCTTCTTAAGGATGTGTCTACCATGATGGCTGGCGTTTTGCAATTGTTTATTTTAGTTTTGACTTTGGTTACCTGAGGTGTCCCACAGGACATGAGCTAATCATGGAGGATGTGATTCTTTTCAACAGTCCCTTTCCTCAACTCACGAGTAAACTGGGGCACCATGGGCACCATCTATCTTTTTCCTGTTTTTCTCATCTCTGGGCTTCATCCATGCTCACTTCTCTCCTGGTTCCATCCCTGATTCTCTGGGCTTTTCCAATTCACCCCATAGGGATCCCTGCCATTTTCCTGTTCCATTTTATATGTTGCCTTTCTTGAGGCTAGAGACTATATTTTTGTACTTATATCTGTGTCCCCAGGGCCTAGCACAAAGCTTGTCATCCATCTGTTGACCTATTCTTCCCCACCTCCCATCTCCTCAGCTCTGTATGGTGTGACATTGAGCAAAACACTTCTCCAGCTCGGTATTGGTGGTGGATTAAGTATTGGACTTGGAATCAAGAAAGCTTGAGTTCAATTCAGCATCAAACACTCACTTAGTCCTGAGCAAGCCCTTAACCTCTGTCAGCCTCAGTTTCCTCATCTGTAAAATCGGAGTATATAATAGCACCTACCTCCTACGGTTGTTGTGAGAACCCAATGAGATTTTTAATATATGTAAAGTGTTTTGCAAAGCCTAAGTTTCTGCATAAATCCTAGTTATTATATTTTTAAACCCTTAACTTCTGTGTATTGGCTCCTAGGTGGAAGAGTGGGAAGGGTGGGCAATGGGGGTCAAGTGACTTACCCAGAGTCACCCAGCTGGGAAGTGTCTGAGGTCAGATTTGAACCCAGGACTTCCTGTCTCTAGGCCTGACTCTCAATCCACTGAGCTACCCAGCTGCCCCAATCCTACTTATTATTATTATTATTATTACTTTATATTTTCTTCTGTATTCCCCAAGTACAAAATGAAGAGATGGATACAGATAGCCTCCTGGGTTCCTTCCAGTTTTAGATCTATGAGCTTATGACCCTAAGTTACTTATTCTGTGCCTCAGTTTCCTCATCTGTAAAAAGGGGAGATTAAACTAGATGGTCTCTAGGGTCCCTTCCAGTCCTAAATCTATGATCCTGACATCTTTCTAATAATATAAGAGCTTGATAAAGGCAGACTCTGTCTTACCAAAGGACACGGTTGAGTAGTCTAACCACTATTGTTGTTGTTTTGACTTTTCATGATACTATTGGGGATTTTCTTGGCAGAGATTCTCGAGTCATTTGTCAATTCCTTCTCCAGCTTGTTCTACAGATGAGGAAACTAAGGCAAGTGACTCACCCAGGGTCACAGAGCTAGCAAGGGTCAGAGGCCAGATTTGAATTCAGAAAGAAGAAGGCTTTTCCTGACTCCGGGCATAGTGCTCTATCCACTTCACCATCTCGCCACCCTAATATACCCATGGTAGGGGCTTAAGGAATATCAAATTGCATCTCCTTGTACTGAATAAAATGGAATGGGAGGTGAGCCCGAAGAAATACTTAGGGCATACTGGGACTAGTCAAATTGGAGAGGTGCTGGGCAATGCCAAGGGCAAAGGTGATGCTATCTGGGCAGGTGAGGGCTTTACAGGTTTGCCTCTTCACAGGGGATTCTGTTTCATGACAAGCATGGAGCCGTCTGTGATTACATACCCTCCAGGGTGATGTCAGGTAAGAATTGCTCATCCCCATAAAGAATCTATTATTTCCACCATAAAATTACCAGCACTATCCCCTTTCCTCACCCTCAACAGGACCTACTAAGCATTTATAAAGCACAAATGTATTACTATGTGCCAAGGGGCATAGGTACAAAGACCCTGCTTTGGATTCAATCTTCCATACATCTCTTAGCATCATTTGCATAGATCAGGAAATATATTACCGAATGACTCTCTGAATATGATCTGTAAGTCACTTCTTGGCCTCAGTTTGCTCATCTATAAAATAGGGGCAGGGAGGTTAGACTCAATGCTCTCCAAGGCTGTGCCCAGCTCCAAAGGCTAGAATCCTGGGAATGGCAGAGACCAAAGCCCTTTCCCTGCAGGGTTTCTCTGCATTTTCTAGATAGTGACTCCTTGATCCTCACAAGACACTTATGAAACTGAGGGTAGCTATCAGGATCCACTTTTTACAGCTGAAAAACAGGTCAAAAGCAAGTAAATTGCCCAATAATCACACAGTGAGTCAGTGGGAAAGTTTGAAACCAAACTCTGGCCACGAGTCTGTCTACCTCAGCAGCTGTGAAAACATCCATGAGTCTCTGGTTCAGCCCGAAAGGAAATCAGGCCCTTGAGTCAAATCAGAAAAAAATCAAGACCCTCCAAGCTGCCCACCCTAATTCCCTGGTTGCCTTGGGGGGGGGGGTAGGGGGACATAGGTTCACTCGCTGGTGTGTTTGACCTTTGTTAGGGAGACTGACATAAAGTTGGGTGGGTGTCTGGGATTGAGGGCATATGGAAAGCCTGGGGGAACCTGACCTAGAATCTATATGCAGAGGGCTGGCTGGAGTGAGGATGGAGGAGGTTGGGAGAAGGGCCTCTCCTGACAGGCTGATGCTGATATAAGCCAATCAATGCCGCCTGTTCCATTTCTGGACAACTCTAATGGTATTAAGACATTTCCTTGAATCAAACTCAACTTTTCCTCTTTGAAACTTCTCCCTACCTTCCCCCAAGCCCCAAACGAACAAAGCAAATCCCTCTGCTCTATGACAAACGTTCAACTTCCAGAATGGAATGTTTTCCGATCTACGATTCTCCAGAAGGACAGCTTTGACTCCAGAAAGATCCTGCCACTATGGGGAAACCGGGTTCAGAATCCCCCAGGAAGTTTAGAGAGTAGAGAAGGCCCTGGCTGGTATTTACGATATCAGAGGGTAAAGTTGGGGCAAGTAAGAAGCTAAACATCAATCAGTTAATTAACAAACATTTTCTTAAGTGACTACTACATGCCAGGTCCTGTGCTAGATGCTAGAAATAGAAAAGCAAAACCGATTGAATGAAAAGATCAGTTATTAAGTACTTACTATGTACAAAACTGAAACAATTCCTATTTTCAGGAGCTGAGATTCCCAGGGGGGTGGGGAATAAATAGATATATAGGATAAATACCAAATAGTTAAATACAAGGGAGTTAGGAGCAAAGGCACTTGTAGTGGGTTGGGGTAGGGTAGGTTAGGAAGGGCTTCATGTAGAAGATAAGTGCCTGGACTGTGTTGAATAAAGATGGGGATTCTATGAAGCAAAAGTGAGGATGGAGTGAATTCCAGGCAGGAGGAATGGCCAGTGCAAAACCATGAAGGTAGGAAATGGAATATCATATAGGAGGAAGAGAAAAAAAGCCGGTTTGGTTGGGCCATTAATCCTATCTTGGTATGGTAAGCAAAATAAGGACACCTATCTATGCTCAGTCATGAGAGCAATTTTTGTTGGTAGTGGTTTTTGTTTTTTCTTTTTTTTTCCCTTTGTCCCATGAAGTCTGGATTGTGGCCATGATTTCTTCACAGAATCCTAGAATCGAACTCAAAATTGTCAGGGTCTAAGAAACATCTAGTCCAACCCATTCTTGAGCAAGAATCAACTCTACAATGTCTTCCCAAAAGTCAGCCAGTCTTTGTTTGAAATTCTCCAGGAAGGATGGACTCACTCTTACCAGTTATGGGCCACTGTTTAGATAGCTCTAACTGTTCAGTTTTCCTTGTCTACCCATTACCCCTGGTTCTGCCTGCTAGAGCCAGGCACAACCAAGTCTCATCCTTCCTTTAAATACTTGAAGGCAGAAATCTTGTCTCCTCTTCCACCATGTTTGTTTGCTTTTTCCTCCAGGTTAAACATTCCCAGTGCTTTTAACTCACCCCCATAAAGAATTACAATAAATATATAAATATTTATATTTATTTTAATTATATATATAAAATAAAAAATAATAAAGAATTAACCCAAGACCTTTCAGTAGCCTGAACACTCTCTTTCAAACACGTTCCAGAACTGAACGTGATTCCAGTATTAGCCAACCATGACAGAGTACAATGGGATTAGTGCCTGACTAATCTTGGACCCTGGTTCTCTTTTAAGGTAGTCCAAGATGGCATTAGCTTTGAGAGCTGCCAGAGTACACTTTTGTTTCCTTATGAGTTTACTGTTCCCTGAGACCCCTCTCCTCAAATCATTTCCAGGCAAACTTCAATTAAACTACATTACTCCAATAGTGTTTATAAACTACCAACTCTTTGAAGACGGGGTTGTTTTATTTCTGTCATTGTATCCCCAGTGCTTATGCTGATGATTGATTCTTACTTCTCTCTCTTAACTAAAAGATCTTGTATTTATGCATTTATTTTGTAGCTATTTATACCCCTCAGTCTGTTTGTTCTGATATCAATCAAGTCAATAAACAGATACTTTGATTGACCAATTATATGCCAGGCACTGTGCAAGATGCAAGAGATTCAGAGACAAAAATGAGATGGCCCTTGACCTCAGGCAGCTTACATTTTCTCTCCTCGTAGAATTATGTTCCTTGAGAATAGGAATTGTGTCCTTTGTATCTGCTTGATAGATACAGGTATCCCTTCTACCTAGGAGTTAGGAGTACTATATACCCCATGGTCTGGAAAATTTACAAAAAAAAAAAAAAAGATTTGGCCTTCCTTTCATATCAGAGAAGAAATTGGAATTTTTTCTTTTTTTATGAGGTATAAATAGAATCTTATTGTAAAATTTGGGTTAAATATTGGGTCATGGGCTATATGTATGTCAATGTTAAGATATCTCTACATTTCTAGCCTTTGTGCATGTGCTGGCTTTTACGTTCTTTTCACAAACTTTAACTTTTCATTTATATGATACTTAAAAAGAAATTGTATACATCTACAGTACTAAAAGATAAAATATGTTGATATTATACAATACTATATGTGTATTTTATGCATTTCTGAATCTCTAAACCTTTTTAGGGTCATCTTCCAGTCTCTGTGGATCATCTGTAGCTGCAATAAAACTCCCCAAAATTTCCCATGTAATTTCTCATGCTGACCCATGATACATCGAAATGACGAGAGGGAAAGTCGTGATTTGGAAGGGATACTTGCATTTACTGATTGGTTGCCTGATTGAAGGGAATAAATGCACATTACTGGGTCTACGAGATTTGGAATAGAATGATGCCAACACTGGTCAGCCTGGGACAAATTCTCATTCCTGCTGTCAAGAGCTGCAGAGCCTCTCTATCTGTCCCAAAGGCAGTCTCATTGCTCTCTTCATTTGGTGTCTTGTTAAGGCCCCATCTTGGCCAGAGACTGGCACACCCCTATCCCAGGAGTGCTGGTCCATACCAAAGATGATCCTTGAGGAGATGGGACACAGACATTGAGCTAGTGAACCCCTGTAAGCCCAAATTGGTCTGGAGTCCTTCCTGGATACGGTAAACTTCTGTTTTTCTATTCTCAGAAGCTACCACAGACAAATAAATAGAAAAAAGTCCATACAGTTATAACCCAGGTCATGCCTCTCCCAACCCAAAAAGTTCAGAAGCTCACTCTTCACACTGGGACAGAAGGGACATTCCTGATCTCTCTGGGGAGCTCAGCATCCAGAGCAAACTGATCCCCAGTGCCCCTAAGATTCTGAGACTGGGACAAAGAGATTGATGAAGGCTAGACTCCAAACGTCACTTCCTCCCTCTAGGGCAGTGCCCGTGACAAGCTAGAACAATATCCTCCAGGAAATCTAAAGACAAGCTGTATGTAGTCATTCTGTAGAAAAGAAGAGAAGGAAAATCTCTTCAGGACTAATAGGGAATTAGAGGGAGTTTGTCCACACATGCACACACAGCCCACACAGCTATTCCACAGTCTCTCCCTAACTCTTCTTCCTTGCTTTGAATAATAGCCAAAAGACCTTCCTTCATATTTTCCTTTGTTTCTCTGTTCAGTAAGCCAGGATCCTGGCTGTGTCTGAGATTTCAATCATTTTAACATTCCCCAACACACACACACACACACACACACACACACACACACACACACACACACACACACAAATAAATGAAGCGTTAATCCTCTGATTATAGTTTTTCAAAGCTTCAGGACATAGTTTTTATTTGGATTTTTGGTATAGGTTTTAGGGGGACCAAATGAGTGATTTCATTCATTCAGGGAACTCCTAATAGGGAAATTCTCTCTTCCAAGGCATATCAAAGGCGCCTCCTTAGATCCTTTTTCCTTCCTTCCTTCCTTCCTTCCTTCCTTCCTTCCTTCCTTCCTTCCTTCCTCCCTCCCTCTCTCCCTTCCTCTCTCTCTTTCTTTATTTCTTTGTTTCTTTGTTTCTCTCCCTTTCTCTCTCTCCTTCTCTCTCTCTCTCTCTCTCTCTCTCTCTCTCTCTCTCTCTCTCTCTCTCTCTCTCT
>NC_058133.1:505699032-505710980 GCF_016433145.1 Gracilinanus agilis | reverse complement strand
TGTGCTCGCTCTCTCTCTCTCTCTCTCTCTCTCTCTCTCTCTCTCTCTCTCTCTCTCTCTCTCTCTCTCTCTCTTTCTCCCCCTCTCTCCCTTCCCCACCCCTGTCTCTGTCTCTCTCTGTCTCTGTCTCTCTGTCTCTCTCTCTCCCTTTCTCCCTTCCTTCCTTTCTTTCATCTGAGACCAGGTTTAAACCCAGGACCTCCCATCTCTAAGTTTGGCTCTCAATCCACTGAGCCACGTGGATGCCCCCTAACTCCTCAGACACTTCCCAGGGGTGTAGAGACACTAAGTGATTTGCCTGGGATTTGTATAGCTAGTTGTATGTGTCAGAGGTAGGATGCGAATTCAGATTCCAGAAGCTTCCTCTCCAGGACAAAGTGTAAAGCCAAACATGAAGAGTCATAATGACTCTGAAGTGTTTTTGCTTAAATGTTATTTTAAAATAGCAACAAACAATACTCACATCCTCTGGATTGTTCTAATTAATACTGAGAGGGAATTGAGTTCCGCATGGGTTGAACCTGGAGTCAGGAAGACCTGAGTTCAAAATCAGCCTCAGATACTTACCAGCTTTGTGACCTTTGGCAAACCATTTAATCTCTGTCAGACTCAGTTTCCTCATCTGTAAAATGAGGATAATAATATCACCTACCTTCCAGGGTGGCTGTAAGGGTAACATGAGGCAATATTTGTAAAGTGTTTTATAAATCTTAGTGTTAGATAAATTATTAGTAGCAACAGAGCATATCGAAGGGTATCCGTGGATAGATTCCAAGGGCCCTGTGAACTTGGATGAGAATACATTTTTTTCTTTGTTGTTCAGTCATTGTTTAGTCAGGTCCAACTATTTGTAACCTCTTTCGGGGTTTTCTTGGCAAATATACTGGAATAATTTGCCATTTCTTTTTCCACTTGACAGATGAGGAAACTGAGGCAAACAGGGTTCGGTGACTTGCCCAAGATTGCCCAGCTGGTAAGTGTCTGAGGACAGATTTGAATTCAGGAAGATGAGTCTTCCTGACTCCAAGCCTGGTACTCTGTCCATTGTGCCACCTTGCTGCCTGTCTTTTCATTGATCTCTAACTGAAATTTAAAATCTCCATCAATTATTTTAAAATGTTATTTAGAGAAGAAAATATTATTATTTCCCCAAAGACTGTCAAAGGGATCTCGGACACACAAGTGGATAGGATAGAAAAACAAGCTTGAAGACAAGCTGCTTAAATCTCAATGACCCCCAGCAACTCTCTAAGAAATCCTGTTAGATGAGGAGCATTTGACAGCCTATGTTGGGAAAGGAAGTTTCTTCACTGGAAGTTCCATGGACCAATAAAATCAAAGGTTCGTTCATTTTTTTTAACCTTTAACTTCTGTGTATTGGCTCCTAGGTGGAAGAGAGGTAAAGGTGGGCCATGGGGGTCAAGTGACTTGCCCAGGGTCACACAGCTGGGAAGTGTCTGAGGCCGGATTTGAACCTAGGACCTCCCTTCTCTAGGTCTGACTCTCAATCCACTGAGCTACCCAGCTACCCAAACTATGTCTATTTAATGGACAAAATTACAAAACAACCTCCATTCCTGTATGGAGTCTTCATGTTCCTAAAGTCACAATTGAGGAAGCAGGAGAAAATGAACTAAAGCAAGAACTCTTCACTTCATTTATGCAATGATTCCCTTTGGGAGACTGGCAAAGAAGCCTAAGGACCTCTTCTCAGAAGCAACCATTCAGAATATTCCAGACTCTAAAGAGAATAAATTGGAGGCTAGACTTAGAGGAACGATACTAAGTTTAAGGAAGACTGGGAAAAGCAGCCTACAGAAGGCGGGATTTTAGTCATTTTAGAGCCAGTGGTGTAAGAGGGTGATTTAGGGGATGGGACCAGATGATTAGGATGGGGCCAGTATCAGAAGATTAACTGGTTTGGGAAGGCCAACAGGCAGAGCCTGAATCTGAGATGACACACACAGACTACTCAATAACAGGGACGGATGCTGTATTTATTATAACAGGAAAAGGTTAGACGGGATTTTTGGAATACCCTGACACTAAAGTCAGCTCCCTAAACCCCTCCAGATCTAAATGTCCTGTCGCTGGGAGTCTTCACAGAATTTGAGCTATACTAATCCTGACCTAACTGTCTAAAGCTCCCAGGTCTAATCTAGATAGACCCCCCTTAGATGGGAATAGAGGTAGTGGTCTGTGGCAAACTTAACAGAGCCCAGGAAGAGGTCCCGAATCTAAAAGGAACCCAGACCTGATCTAACAGACAGATGCCAGATGGTTCAGGATCACCAGGAAACTCAGGAGATAACAGCAGGGCAACAGGGCAGCAAGCAGGATGGGAAATCAGGGTAGTGCAGGGTAGTAGCAGCCACCAAGCTAGAAAAGCAGCCAGTCCCTCCAGGACAAACCAGAGAAACACCCTTTACTCCCACATTCTAGAATCTTTTCTCTGCATCTGCATCTCCCCTGCAGACCCACCTCACATGCTCAAATCCTCTCTTCCTTATAACAGTGGTCAATTGGCCATCTTAGCATCCAAAGCCAAAGCAAACCCCAAATTACAGGAAAAGAGAGCAACGAGGAGGAGATGATGTGAACAATTATAACAACTCCAACCCAAAACCTTTAAATACTCAGAAAAATGGAAATGGCCATTGATTTTGTCATTGTATTTGAAGGGAATTTAGTCAATGTAAGAGTTCCTGCATTACAGAGAAGTATGAGAGATTCTAAGCCCTATCAACTCACAAAACAGTGAAAAGTTGTTTAAGAAAAAACCCACTTAAAAACTTGGCATGAGATCTAGCTAAATCAGATTGTAGGATTCTCAGCTAAAAGGATAGAGAAATCCCTTAGAACAGTGATGGTGAATCTTTTAGAGATCGAGTGCCCAAACGGCAGCCCTCATGCCAGCATGCGAGCCCCCCCCCCCCAAGACAGGGGAGGGAAGAAGCACTCCCATTGGGCTGATGGGAAGAGGAACACGTGAAGTGAGAAATGTCCTCAGGCTCGATGGAGAGAGGAGAGGGAGCAGGTCCCTCTGGCATACAATCCATAGGTTCACCAACACAGACCTAGACCAAACCCTTCATTTTATAAATGGGGAAATTGTGACCCAGAAAAGCTATTTGATTTACTTAAGGTCACAAAGAGCCAAGATTTTAATCCCTATGTCCTTCATATTCATTACTCTCACAACAGTGCCTGTCAATCTAAGAGTATTTGGGTATGAAAGCAAGGGGATAACAGATAGACATGAAATGGAACAATTCTTCTAGCAATGACTGGCATGCAACATTGTTAAGGACACATAAGACTAGAAAAGGAAATGGGCTGATCAGGTAGTAAGAAGGAGAAACAACACAGAGACAACATAGCTATGTCTGATATGTTATTTAAAAAATCAGACAAAATGGGGATGGAAGGATGAAAATTTGAAACATTGGAGGGATTGTTCACACATTGAAATGAAAGTTGTCAGACTACATTAGGAGGAACCTAGGGTTTCAATACCATCGAGTTCAACTCCATTGTTTTACTGATGAGGAAACTGAAGTTCAAGGATGCTGTGATCTGCCCTCATCACACAAGCATTCAGTATCAGAGGAACCACGGTTCTCTGACGTGAGGGACAGCGCTCTCCTCTTTATGGCTTTTGCTCTTTTCTCTCTCCTGTGGTGACTATGAATTCAATATGGAGGGCCAGCACAGTGGTCTCTTGCCTTTAGGCACCTGCAGTAACTAATCAGTCCCTTACAGATGGTCATATCCCCTACTCTGTTCATGGATGACAAAGCAGCCGTTGTTGCCAAACCCATGAAAAAAACTATGTTCTCATGACCTTCCTATATATATCCAGACAAGTCAAAACACATTTTTAAGCACCTACTTTGTACTAATGTCCTGTGCCAAGTGCTGAGAATACAAAGAAATGCTCTCAAAGAGCTCACAACTATGTTCAGTCAATATTTACGGGATAAAATGGAGCTAATCAACAAAGGGATGGGAGGAACAGTGAGGGATTGGGAGAACCTGGGTTCAAATCTGGCCTCAGATGCTTCCTAGCTGTGTGACCCTGGGCAAGTCACTTAACTCCAATTGCCTAGTCCTTGCTCTTCTAGCTTAGAGTCATTCCTTAAACTGAAAGTAAGGGTTTAAAAAAAAAGAGGGATGGGAGAGGATTCCAGGGTTCCTTTAAAAGATAGCACAGGGGGCAGCTGGGTAGCTCAGTGGATTGAGAACCAGGCCTAGAGACGGAAGGTCCTAGGTTCAAATATGGCCTCAGACACTTCCTAGCTGTGTGACCCTGGGCAAGTCACTTGACCCCCATTGCCTACCCTTACCACTCTTCTGCCTTGGAGCCAATACACAGTATTGACTCCAAGATGGAAGGTGAGGGTTTAAAAAAATAAAAATAAAATAAAAGGTAGCATCTCAGCCAGCACCTCAAGGAAGTCTAAAGGTGAAGACTGATGAGAGAGAGAATTCCAGACAAAGGGAAAATGAAGGTTATACATCAGGTGGAGATGAACAAGACTGGCAAATAAGACAGACAACTCTGCGTGACTTAAAAGTTTAGTAGCCTCCTTAGTTCTAAGTGTCCCTGAAATTACATCCTCCCTTTGGCCCCACCCCCCAAAAAACCCTTTAATTTTAGGATCCTAGACCTAGATCTGGAAGACATCACAGAGGCCATCTAGTTCAACACCATCATTTTACAAACGAGGACACTCAGGAAAGTTGAAGCGACAAAGAGAGCATCAGAGTCAGAATTCGAACCCAGGTTCTATGAATCCAGAATCAGTCAGTACTCTTTCTACTCTAACACAGAGCATCCTTAGCAATTCATGTAATAACCTGGGAAAAGAAGGGACTCTTGTTGTACATCCTGTTTCTCTAATGTACTGTTACAAAGAACAAAGACAACAATCGTGCCAAAGAAAAAACAAGCCCAGCCCAACGCCGCAAGACCAGAAGTTTCATTTCATTTCATCTTCCTCTCCAACAACCACACTTAGCTTTGACTTCCATCTAAATGTGTGGCTAAAATGGTGCTTTTTTCTATGATTAAGTCTGCAAGAAGCTTTTAGGTTCACTCTCTCTGGGCTTCTCTGTTCGTGTTGATTCCCCACCTTGGCTACAGCATCTCACCGACTAGTTTCAGTTCTAGCACCAACTGAAATTCTTGATCAAACAAATACCAAATTCAGCTCTCATTTTGGGTATCGTGTACCTGAAATAATTGCTGGCTGCGGCCAGCACTGCCCGGTGGCAGGAGAATTCCTGAATGTCCACGCACAAGATGACGTCGGTCAGAGAGTTTTCCAGTCGCAGGTTCTCCAAGCCATTCTGCAGGATTCTCGAGAGCTCCGTGTCATCAAATTTCACCTTTTCACCATTCAAGATTTCCACTATATCCCCTCTCTTCCTGGAAGGAGCCTCATCCAGAGGAGTGAGGGGTCCTTCTATACTTTTTTCCATGGTGTCTCCCATGTTTCAGGGGGGGGCACCATGTCATATCGTTAATACTTGAGTCTGAAAGAGCTCTGATGTTGCACCCAGGTCACACTGTAGGGTCTAAACAGATTTCCTGTCCAGAACCCTCCACTTATCAACAGCTGTCACACATATACACATAACAGGAAACTGCACTTTCTCATCCTGTTGCTACAACTGAGAGCAACTTCTTTTTTTTTTTCTTCTTTCTTTGAAATACTACTGTGTTTAGAAACAACTTTGGCTAGACGTACAAAGGGAGAAGCTAGGATATAAGGGGAAGATTCAGATCACAGATCCATACATACTGTCATAAATTCAGAATTAAAAAGGATCTCAGAGGTCATCAAGTCCAACTCCCTCATTTTACAGATATGGAAACTGAGGCAAACAGGTTTAAGGGGCTTGCCTAGGTGCACACAACTGTAATTGTCTGACATGGGTTTGAAACCATGTCTTCCTGACTTGGGGAAGCTAGGTGGGCAGTCCATAGAATTTCAGGGCTGAAGTTAGGAAGATTCATCTTCCTGAGTTCAAATCCAGCTTCAGACTCTTACTGGTCATGTGGCCCTGGGCAAGTCACTTCACCCTGTTTGCCTCCATTTCCTCATTTGCAAAATGAGCCAGAGGTGGAAATGGCAAACCACTCCCCAGTATCTTAGCTGTGTGACTCTGGACAAGTCACTTCACCCTGTTTGTTTGGTTTCCTCATCTTTAAAATGAGCCAGAGATGGAAATGGCAAACCACTCCCCAGTATCTTAGCTGTGTGACTCTGGACAAGTCACTTCACCCTGTTTGCTTTGGTTTCCTCATCTTTAAAATGAGCCAGAGAAAGAAATGGCAAACCACTCCAGTGTCTGCCAAGAAAATCTCAAATGGTGTGGCAAAGCATAGATGCCTGAACAACAGCTTCCTAACTCCACCTCTCTATCAACTTTGTGTCCATTAGACTGGAGCTCCTTGAGAGCAGGGATGGTCTTTACTCTCCTTTGTATTCCCAGTGCTTAGCACATAGTAGGTCCTTATTAAATTCTTATTGACAGAGTGACTTGAGCCCTTTTCTATCTTAATAATCAGCTACTAAGTGTAGTTTGGAAGTCTTTGGTTCTGACTGTTGGCTGTATTTTTAATATTTCTAGATGAGTATTGAGTAATAGGCTGGGGAATAATTATTGAAGTCATCATAAGACGGGGGAAAGTCAGAAGACTAGACCAACACTTTCCTTTTACAGAGGAGGAAACTGCAGCCCAAGGTCACCCAAGGAGTAAGATCCAGTCCATTTTCCTCTGTATGATTCTCTGATTCTCTGATTCCAAGCCTATCTCAGACCCCAGACTGAACAAGCTTCTCTTACTCTGGTAATAAATACCGGAGCTGCCCTAAAGCATGGACCCAGAAGTCCCAGACCATCTGGGACTCCCTCTCCCTCTGGAGACCTAAAGACTATTGTACCCTTGGCATCAGCCATGGCTGATCTCATCCATCATCCAAGTCCTTGCAGCATCTTTGTCTACAGTGAGAAATGTGCTACCCAACTAAGATACCAGAAAAATCATGATGCTGGCTGAAGCTTCACAGCTGGGAAGGGGATCTAAGTATAGTTCATCTGGACTACTTAGCTCAGTGGGTTGGAACTTGCTGCAAATCTGGCTCGCCAAAGTTTTGGGTTCAGTGCCCAGATGAGGCAATAGCTTCATGCAATGAAAAAAAATGTGTTCTCAGGGCTTTAGATTATCCTTCTGGTCTCAGTCCAGTGTCTGAGATTTCCATCCTTAAAACAGGAGTGAATCCAAATGGTGTACTATTTCCTAAGGGTTTATTAGCTCTTCCTAGAAGCCATATGTGTAATTTAGGTGATTATCTCCAGGCAGAGGGCGCCTCTGATGGTATCTGCATGAATCTGGGCAAGTCACTTTTTCTCTCCCTAGGCCTCAGTTTCCCCCTTTGTAAAAGGAGGAGATTGGACTAGATGACCTCTGAGGATCTTTCCAACCAGATATATGATTTTATGAAACATTCGGAGTTTCACATATTAGGTGCTGGTGCCTACTGATGGATAGTTCTTCTTTGGATTGGTGGGAAGGTTGGAGAAGAGACTAACCTCAGTTGAATAGACTGTCATGACAGCTCTTGGGAGGATACAGCTTCCAGTTCCATCGGTCAATCATCAGGTCCTCAGTAAGTGCCTACTATGTGTCAGGTTCTGTACCAGGAGCTAGGAGATACAAAGCTAAACATGAAACAGTTCTCACCTTCAAGGAGCTTATACTCTAAAGGGAGAGACAGTATCTACATATCCAGGGACATACGAGACCTGTGAAAGGCAGATGAAAGGCTACCTTGCAGAGGGAGCCAGTAGCCACTGGGTTGACCCAAGAAAGGCATCCTGCAGAAGGTAGTACCTCAGTCGAGACTTGATGGAAACCAGTTCAACTTACCCTGTTCTGGTATATGGTGTGTCTGGGCCCAATCCATAGCCCTGGACCAACACAGACATCAAGGACAACCACAACTTACCACAAATGATGACCTAAGGGGAGAAATCCCTATAATCTGGGTAGAGGGTTCCAGAGTAACCTGAGGGAGCAGAAAAGGTCACAGTGACTAGAACAGACCAGTAGGGCTGACTCATTGAGAATGTGGAAGGAAGTGATGTGTAAGAAGATATGGGGAGGAAGAAAGGAAAAAGCATTTTAAAATCCCTATTACGTGCCAAGTGCTTTACAAATATTATCTCATTTGCTCCTCCTGAGCATCCTGAAAGGGATAACAGAATGGTCCCCATTTAATTTATTATTTATTTGTTGCAAATTACACGTAATAACAAATTTCCACATAAGTTTTCTCAAGTCCTATGATTAAATTTATCTCCCTCCCTCACTTCCCTTCCCCCTCCTAGTGCTGGTAGGCGACTCAATTCAGGTTATACATGTATAATCATGCAAAACATAGTTCCATATTGTTCATTTTCATAAATAATCTTATAAAACCCAAATCCCCAAATAAAGAATTGAAAAGTTGTATGCTTTCATCTGTATTCCTACTCCAACAGTTCCTTCTCTGGAGGCAATGATCCCCATTTTACAGTGAGGGAATTGAGGCACGAAGAGGTTAAGTGACTTGCCCAGGGTCATACAACTAAGAAGTATATAAGTCTGAATATGAACTTGGGTTTTTCTGACTCCAAGCCTAGCACTCTATCCACTATGCCGTCTGCCTAACTGAGGCCAGGTTATAAAGAGCTTTAAATGTCCAAAAGAGTTCATATTTGATGCTCAATATAGAATAGACATATCCAGTCCCATTAAAAGATAAGAAAGCTCTCCTCCCGCTTTCCTCGGGACCTATTATTGTTTAGTCATTTCCGTTATGCTGACTCTTCCTGACTCCATTTGGGTTTTCTTGGCAAAGATACTAGAGTGATTTGCCATTTACTTCTCCAGCTCATTTTTCAGATGAAGAAACTGAGGCCAATAGGGTTGAATCACTTGCCAGGGTCACACAGCTAGTGTCCCAGGCTGGATTTTATTTCATTTTATTTTCTAAAACCATTACCTTCTGCCTTAGAATCAATACTATGTATTGGTTTCAAGGTAGAAGAGTGGTAAGGGTGGACAATGGGGGTCAAGTGACTTGCCCAGGGTCACACAGCTGGGAAGTGTCTGAGGCCGGATTTGAACCTAGGACCTCCCGTCTCTAGACCTGACTCACAATCCACTGAGCTACCCAGCTGCCCCTCAAGGCTGGATTTTAAATCAGGAAGACGTCACCTTCCTGACTCTAGGACTCTGCACTTATCCACTGTGCCACCTAGCTGCCATATACAATGACTTAAAATTCTACACTGGCTGATTTGGGGGTGCTAGGGAACAATTCAACTTCTCCTACTGGAGAGCCCTCCTTTTCCAATTAGGAAAGAACTAAGGGTTGCTAGAGAGTCAAGCTGTTGTCCTCTATCTGCACAATCTACATGACTCACGGTACCAGACAGACCTCGAGGCTAGTTTCTTTCCCTCTCTGGCCCATCACTGTCTCAAGGTCTGTGTGTCATGTTCACCTTCCATCCATCTGGTCTGTAGCCAGGCATCATCCCTATTGCAGTATATAGAAGGAGGCTTTGTTTGGAACATATTCAAGGAGTCTTCTGATCAGAGCCCTGGGAGGTGGGGTGCACCTTACTCAATGCCTCAATACACGCTTACAACACCAGCAGGAGGAAAGAAATAACTGGAGATGAAAGGGCTCCCTTCCTCCCTTTCCCTGATAGTCCTTTTTGCACACAATTACTATAAAGAAATAGAAGGGAAAACAGGTGTTAATGGCAGGGCTTTGGTTACCCAGAGGGCCATAGTAATTTGCATTGACATGTCAGAAGAAGGAGGCAGCTGGGTAGCTCAGTGGATGAAGAGTCAGGCCTAGAGATGGGAGGTCCTGGGTTCAAGTCTGACCTCAGACACTTCCCAGCTGTGTGACCCTGGGCAAGTCACTTGACCCCCATTGCCTACCCTGACCACTCTTCCACCTACAAGCCAATACACAGAAGTTAAGGGTTAAAAAAAAACATGTCAGAAGAAGACCCAGACTCCCAGAAGTTGGGTTGAGGGATCTGGGTTGAGCAACAGAAAAGGGCTTTCGGAGGAGACAGTGAGGAGGAAGTGAAACAAAAGCTAGGGATATTGCCAACCAGGCTACATCTGGCAGTCGGGGAGTGGTGGAGGGAGAGGGGAAAAGGAACCCCAGAACTTTGTTCTCTCTTCCTCTCTTGACTTCCTCTTCCCCACTGCCCATCCAATGGCCGCAGAACCTTCCCTGGACCTTCTGCTGGCACTGGGATGAGAGGATAAGTTAATTAAATGGTTGTAGGGGAAGAGAGCTCATTTCAAAAGCCATTTCTATTCGATTAACATTCATTAAGTACTTACTTATAGAGAAGACAGTATGTTGGGTTCTGGGGATTAATACAAAGTCAAAAATAAAGCAGTCCCTGACGTAACTCATACACAGCTAAGTAAACACAAAATAATTTGTGGATAAATGAAGCATTCCTGGGAGGACCTGAAAAGATCACATAGAAGAAGGAACCTAAGGAACTCGAGAGGATTTAGCTTCCTTGGGACTCAGTTTCATCATTTGTAAAATGAAGTGGGAGGGGCAGCTGGGTAGCTCAGTGGAGTGAGAGTCAGGCCTAGAGACAGGAGGTCCTGGGTTCAAACCCGGCCTCAGCCACTTCCCAGCTGTGTGACCCTGGGCAAGTCACTTGACCCCCATTGCCTACCCTTACCAATCTTCCACCTATGAGACAATACACAGAAGTACAAGGGTTAAAAAAAAAATGAAGTGGGAGTGGGATGGACAAAACGTCTTGTGATATGCCTTCTAGCTCTATATCTATGCCATGATCTCATGAAATCATTTAACCTCCCTTGGCCTCAGCCCCTTGACCTCAGCTTCCTTGCCTCTAAAATAAGGTGGTTAGCTCAGATGACCCCTGGTGTAATTTTCAGCTATGGTGCTGGGGTCTCAGGTGGAGAAAATGAAGGAATCAATCAGTCAGTCAATGGGCATTTATAATGGGGGATGACATACCAACACCCAGCTTGAAGAATCATCAGTCATCTAATTTGATTGGAGCACCTTGAGATGCCTCCCAGCCAGGGGACTAAAAGAGATTAAGGTAGAATGGCTGAGTTCCATCAATGCTGTCTGAAAAATCATGGTCAAGGAAGAAGGGATACAGAGCTACTGACAATTTTCAGCTATGAATTATTGGTGAGCTTGACTTTAATTCTTGGCAAATTTTGGATGTATTTTTATTTATTATTATTTTTTTTAAACCCTTGTACTTCGGTGTATTGTCTCATAGGTGGAAGATTGGTAAGGGTGGGCAATGGGGGTCAAGTGACTTGCCCAGGGTCACACAGCTGGAAGTGGCTGAGGCCGGGTATTTATTATTTTTTAAGTATTTATTTAGAATTATTTTTTAAATTACCTTTGTTTCCTATGCTATCCTTCCTTCTTCCCCTCTCAGACTCACCCCTTAAAACAAATAATAAAAAAGGGGGAAAAAAATAGCCAATGCTTCAGCCAATGGTGGTTGTTTTACATACACAGTCCCCATCTCTACCAAACATGGAGAGAGATACAATATGGACCTCTTCTTTGGGGGCAAGTTTGGTCAAGAGAATTTACCATCATTCCAGGGTGAATTTGTAGCACCCCTTGAATTACCAAGACTTGTGGGATCAAGAGTCTATCAGATAAATTAAGAGAGATCTAATGTAGCCTGGGGTAGGGGCTGGGGGGAAGAGAGAAGGGGGGAAGAGAGAGGGAGGAAGAAAGAGGGAGGTGGAAGAGAGAGGGAGAGAGAGAGAGAGAGAGAGAGAGAGAGAGAGAGAGAGAGAGAGAGAGAGAGAGAGAGAGAGAGAGAGAGAGAGAGAGAGAGAGATT
>NC_058133.1:505617770-505669186 GCF_016433145.1 Gracilinanus agilis | reverse complement strand
GGAGGAGGAGGGGGAAGAGAAGGAAGAGGAGGAGGAGAACGAAAACAAAAATGAAAACAACAAGAACAAGAACAAGAAGAACAGGAGAAGGAGGAGGAGGAGGAGGAGGAGGAGGAGGAGGAGGAGGAGGAGGAGGAGATGGGAAAGAAGAAGGAAGAGAAGGAGGAGGAGAAAATAGAGGAGGAAAAAAAGATAAGATGGAGGAGAACAAGAAGAAAGAAGAAGAGAAAGAGAACAAGAAGGAGGAAGAGAATAGAAGGAAGAAGAGGGGAGAGAAAAAAAGAAATAGAAAGAGAAATTAGTGCCTATGCATCTCTAGTCTTTTTTTTTTTTTGAAAATTTTTATTTAATTAATTGCTTTAGAATATTTTCCCATGGTTGCATGATTTATGTTCTTTCCCTCCCCTCTTCCCCCAAACCCCCTACCTCCCAGCCAATGAGCAATTCCACTGTTTTTACATATGCCATTAGGATATTAGGGTGATCACTTTATCTCTAGTCTTAACATATACATTTGCCATTGTAAAATAGACAGAAACTCTTCTGGCAAGCATCCAAACAAAAACTTGCAACTTGTGACTGAAATACAGTGCTAATTGCACCAAGGTAGTCACAGAAATAGTAATGATTCTCTGTAAAAAAGGAGGAAGAGAATTGATAGATACTGTCAGAATACATGCTAAATGGATTAAAAATTATAGAAGTACTTTTGGAACCAGCAGACCACACTTTGTGAAGCAATTCTAAAGGCGACAATAGCTACATACCCTTGGATTTGTCAAATGTAACCAAAAATAGTTTATCACTGGATAGAACTTATGAAATGGCTAAGAACTAAGAGTAGGACCAAATGGCCCTCCAGGGGTGACATCCATATGAACTCAACTATTAATATGTCCAGAAAGAAGCCTTGAACAAATGGTGGTCACACACATTTGTTTATAGAAACTGAGGGGTTTCCAATAGTGATTCCGGATGAGGTCATTGTTACAGAAGGTTATCCTTGAATAGTTTGAGCTTCTTAATAGATATAGTTTATCTCATAAACGGTCGATAAACAAGAATTCATTAAGCACCTTCTCTGCACCAGGCACTCTGCTGGATGCTAAGGACTTGAAGACAAAAAAAATGGAATAACCCTTACTTCCAAGGAGTCTACATTTTACCAAAGAAGACAACATATAATTATGTAAGTATTTATACTAGCTAGTGTTATGGTAAAACTTGTTACGTTGGGGATATGGGCTGTTATATTAATAGTGAGATGGCCCAAGGTCCTCTGATCATATGAGGACTGGAAGCTGAGTGAGAGTGGGAAACCCTAGAGGAACACCAGGTAGAGGTAGTGGACACCAAGGCCCACGGGAATATTTGGAACTAAACTAAACACCCCGCCCAACACAACAGTGTCCCAGGAATAAGTGATCGGATAAGAAGCTGCTGAGTTAGATCACGCAGCTTCTTTGATTGCTTCTTCTGGCTTCAAAGCTGATGGGTCACGCTAGTGACTGTGGCTCAACTTTAGTTTGAGCAATCCCTTTCCCCTCAGATACCCAAGGATATAATCACTGATCCTTAGGGCAGGGATGCCATCCTCCTAGGTAAGTTTAGAACTGAATAATAACAGACTTAGGGAAGGGGAACAGGGCCGAAGGAAAGAGGTGTCAGGAAAACTTGGCTAAAACCACTGATGATTAGGTGTTGTCCGTTTAAGGTAGTCAGGTCTGAGACTAGCAGCTGGAGGGGTTTGTCCCCTCAGGAGCAACCTGGCCAACCAGGCTGCTTGGCCTGAGTCAGATTGTTTTATGGGGTTGATGTTCTTCTTCTTTGATGATCGATTGACTACGATACTCAGTACAGTTTCACATAGTAGTCGAGATGTCATAGAAATTAGAATTGGATGCGGGTATCCTGGATTCATTTGGCCTACCCAACCAACCAACCTCCCACCAGATTCCCCTTCTCCAAATTGAGAGTTTTATGTTCAAAATTCTCCTTTTTTTAGTGTCCCTGTAACTGGCTGTCCCTTGCTGGCTCATGGCAGGCTTGGTGTTTCCAAATTCTAAAATGTTGAGTATCAATCATCCTGTTCTCCATTTTGCATAGCAGAAATGATATTACCATAGGTAGATAGATGATGAATGGATGAATAAACAAAAGGTAACTAAGGACACTTCCCAGCTGGGTGACCCTGGGCAAGTCACTTGACCCCCATTGCCCACCCTTACCACTCTTCCATCTAGGAACCAATACACAGAAGTTAAGGGTTTTAAAAAAAAAAAAAGGTAACTAAGGAAGGAGGGCTCTAATAGTGGAAGAGAACAGCAAAGACTTCATGTGGTTCTTTTGTTCTGTATTGAAGAAAGAAGAGTTTAAAAGGTGAAGATGAGGGGGAGGCACCTTCCCGGAATAAGGAATGTCAAAGGCCTGGGAAATGGGATGCTGGGTGTAAGGGACATTATATGCTCTTTGCAAATCACTGCAAAATTCTCAGTCCTCCACACGCACTGAAAGGGAGATCTTCCGCCCTCTCATTTTTTGCCTTGATCACTCTCATGGGAACCTCTCTTGGCAAATGGATACGACAAAATGGCAGACGTTGTAACATAGTATTGCCAAAAAATGTTGGATTTGCCAGATACCTAGGAAGAATTAATCAGGGGACAAGAAGCATCACACTGGAAACTCGTTATCCTTTCTAACCAGGATAGAGATAGTGGCTAGCCCTGTAAGTTAACTGATATATCAAACTCCCAGTGGAGGGAACTTTCTCCACCAGTGAAGGTTGGCACCTTCTCTGCAAGTTATAATCTTGGCGGTTTACCTGGAGCACTGAGTAGTTAATTGCCTTATCCAGGATAGCAGACAATGTATGAGAAGTGGGTCTTGAACTCATATCTTCTTGGCTCTGAGGCTGCCTCTGTCATCATTCTATCATGCCATCTCTACTAACTAAACCAAGATCTCAATATTACATGCTCACACACACAAATATCCTTTATCTGGAGCACCATTACAGGCAGACTTGTTGCTCACAACATATGCTATGGGCTGGGTCTTCCTCAGGCTGATCCCCTGGTAGTTGAAGTTCAATATTGGAATGCAATGAGCCACTCCAACAATTAACAAAAGGAGGCTGGCTGGAGGCAGGTAGATGGTTCAGTGGATAGAGAGCCAGGCTTGGAGACAGGAGGTCCTGAGTTTAAATGTAGCCTCAGATACTTCCTAACTATGTGACCTTGGGCAAGTCACTTCACCCCCATTGCCCAGCCATTACTGCCCTTCTGTCTTGGAACTAATACAGTATTGATTCTAAGACAGAAAGTAAAGTTTATGGGTTTGGGTTTTTTTTTTTAATAAAAAAGGAAATTGATGTAGTCATAGCATGGGAAGGACATTAAACAATGAAATTCTGTGAGTCCCTTACAACGACTCAGACAAGTTAGGTTTCCTGGTGTCAGTTGTGCTGAAGGTCCAGTCAGCAACTTCAGAGAAGGAGCTGGAGCTCATTAACCATCTAAGCTAGTCTTCCATCCTTACAATAATCAAGTCTCAAGGAGAGTTTCAATAACTCTTTTTTAAAAAAAAGTATTTTTATTACATTTTCCCCAATTCAACATTTATCCTTTTCCTTTTTTGTCAAAGGCTAGTCTGATAAGTGTGAGGTGTTACCTCAGAGTAGTTCTAATTTGCATTTTTCTAATGATTAGTGATTCGGAGCATCTTTTCATGTCACCAAAGATAGTTTTAATTTCTTTGTCTGACCATTTATCAATTGGGGAACGATTTGTATCCTTATAAATTTGACTTCGTTCTCTACATACTTGAGAAATGAGGCTCTTTTCAGAGACACTTGCCTGAAATTTTTTCCCAATTTTTTGTTTTTCTTCTAATCTCAGCTGCATTGGTTTTGTTTGTGCAAACCCTTTCTAATTTAGTATAGTTAAAACCATCTATTTTATATCTCATAAGATTCTCTGATGTCTTGTTTGGTCGTAAATTCTTCCCTTGTCCATAGGTCTGACAGGTAAATTATTTTGTGATCCCCTAATTTGTTCATGGCATCACTCTTTATTTCTAAATTGTATATCCATTTTGACTTTACCTTGGTATTTGGCATGAAGTGCTGTTCTATGCCTAATTTCTGCCATAATCTTTTTCAGTTTCCCCAGCAGTTTTATTGAATAGTGAGTTCTTCCAAAAGCTTGGATCTTTAGATCTGTCAAACACTAGGATACTCTGCTCATTTACTACTGTGTGTTGAGTGCTTAATCTTTTCCATTGATCCACTACTCTAGTACCAGTACCAGTCTGTTTCGATGGGTGCCACTTTATAATACAGTTTGAGATCTGGTACAGCTAGGTTGCCTTCCTGCATATTTTTTAAATTAATCCCTTGATATTCTTGGCCTTTTGTTCTTCCAGTTGAATTTTATGATTATTCTTCTAATTCTATGAAATACATTTTGGGTAGTTTAATTGATACGGCACCGAAAAGGTTAATTAATTTACGTAGAATTGTCATTTTTATCGCATTGGCTTGGCCTCCTATGAGCAATTAATGTTTTTCCAATTGTTCAGGTCCGATTTTATTTGTGTCAAAAGTGTTTGTGGGGCAGCTGGATAGCTCAGTGGATTGAGAGTCAGGCCTAGAGACAGGAGGTCCTGGGTTCAAATCCGGCCTCAGACACTTCCCAGCTGGGTGACCCTGGGCAAGTCACTTGACCCCCATTGCCTACCCTTACCACTCTTCCACCTATAAGTCAATACACAGAAGTTAAGGGTTTAAAATTAAAAAAAAAAAAGTGTTTGTAACTCTCAAGGGAAAAAAATGGGTCTAACGTGTAGAATAGGGGCTGCGCTAATCTGGTCCTAGGATATGCAGCTCACATCACTGTAGAACAGAGCCATAATGTTTTAAGTATTTCAGCTCCCATTCCTAAAACCTTAAAGATTAGAAAGCACTTTATACAAATTAGTTCAATCGATGCAAATAGGGCCAGGATGTAGGAGTTTGAAACAGAGGTAAAATGGAGATCCAGTTTGGCCAAAGACCTTCTCAAGTTGCCACACTCAACTTTCCATGAGAGCATACATGTTTTTACGTCCAGTTGTCCATGGCTAACCCTGACCTCCAGTTGCCTCTGATTTTATCTCCGCTGGACAAGTCCTGAGGCCAGCGCCCTTTGCTCTCTGTAGAGATAATCTCTAGGTTTACAACAGGGAACTTGGAATAAATTGTCCAAAAAAGTTCAACAATCAAGGAGCTAAAGGGGCAGCACTGAAAGCAAAGGGCCTATTGTATGACCTGGGGAAGTAGAGGAGGAGTGGGTGACTCCTTTCCCAGAATGAATTGCTTTTACCCTTCTAGCTCAAACCTGACACAAATTAAATATTAGATTCTTTTCAAGTCAAAACCTTATCTATAATGTATATAAATCTTGCTTGACAGGACTAAATTATATATTCACAATATAAACTTTCAAAAGTTATTAAAAAGGATAATTTAAAATTTCTTTTCCATTTCTGAATTCAAGCCAATTCCATTTTACTTGAGGTGAGAATACGTTTAATCATTCATTTATTCATTCATTCATTCATTCATATATTTATTTGAGTTAAGAAGAGAGAAATGTGAAATGGTGGGTAGAGAGGTGAACTTGAAAATGGAAAACGTGGCTTTGAAACGTGCTTCTGACAGATCCTGGCTAAGTGATCCCAATGACTTCATCTCTCAATTCTCTAGCAACTCTCTAAATCCTCTATAAGGTGGAGAACTATGCAGTGGTGAAGAGTTCCTTCACTTGAGGGATCCTCTCTACTAGTGAAATCACAGCTCTAGTCCTCATCCTCATTCTTTTAGAAAGCATTTGTTGTGAACCTCCTTGAATCCTATAATGTTAACGTGAAAGAGATTTCAGAGATTATCTAGTCCTATCCTCTCCCTTAATAGAGAAGGAAATGGAAGCCGTAGAGGTTAAACGGTTTACTTAAAGTAGCATAAGGAGTTAAGGACAGAACTTGGACCAAAACCCAGGTCATCTAACTTCCAGGCCAATGTTCTTTTAATCGCTTCTGAACAATGCCACAGGACCGAAGAAAATGCCATAATGAGATCTACAGCCCCTTTCCCAAGGGATGCTGGCCATATCATTTTACAAAAACTCAGACCCTCCCTTGTTGACATAGTGTTGATGTCTCAAAGAAAAAGAAAGGCTAAGGAAAGAATTTTGAGTACTCAAACTGGGTTGGTTTCCATCTCCTCTGCCCCCACCCCAACCACCCTCTCCTTATTCTTTCACAAAAACAAAACAAAACAAAAATTACCCAGAACTCCTCTAGGTCACATCAGGGCATAGTAGAACTGCAGAGTGAATAGAGTGAAGAAGCTCCATACCCAAGCCCAAGCACAGCACTGGCACCAAAGGGATGGACCATATGGAAAATTAAGAAGCAATGGGACAGGGGCAGCTGGGTAGCTCAGTGGATTGAGAGCCAAGCCTAGAGACTGGAGGTCCTAGGTTCAAATCTGACCTCAGACACTTCCCAGCTGTGTGACCCTGGGCAAGTCACTTGACCCCCATGGCCCACCCTTACCACTCTTCCACCAAGGAGCCAATGCACAGAAGTTAAGGGTTTAAAAAAAAAAGAAGAAGAAGAAGCAATGGGACAGAGTAGAGAGAAATGGCCTGAAATCCAGGAAGACTTGAGTTCAAATCTACCTCTAATACAGACTAGTTGCATGGCCCTGGACATATCAATTCATGTCAATGCTCTAGACAAGTCTCTAAGATTATAACCTGCCATTAGTAGAGGAATTTCCAAATCTAGGAAATCACAGATCCAGTCCTTATCATACCTACAGCCATAGGTGTCAATAATAAACAGGGTTAAGATCAAGGCCATGAACCTATACCCTTAAGGGATAGAATGGAAATCACATCATTTGAGAACTAGAAGGGACCTCAGCACATATCCTAGTTTACACAGTTCTTCTAATATGCCCACTAAGAAGCCATCTTATTGAAGATCTTGAAGATCTCCAAGAAGGGGAAATCTACCACCTCTTCAGCCAGCTCATTCTGCTGTCAGATAGCTCTACTTGTTAGAACTTTTCCCTGAAATCAAAACTAAATTGGCCTCTTTGCATCTTCCAGTCTTCTCTCCATTACTCCTAGTTCTGCCCTCCAGGGCCAAATAAACAAATCTAATCCCTCCTCCACAAAACAGACCTTCAAATATTTGGAGGTATTATCACTTCTCTCTCTCCTCAGTCTTCTCCAGGCTCAACACACTTTCATTCCTTCATATCAAGTCCATCAATCAAGCCCAAGGTTCCTCCACTTCCCAACTTGTTGGGTCCAAATTATTTGACCAAACAACCCAATCATTAAGCTAAACATACGACAAGGCTGATTCCACTCTACTTACTACAAATAGTATTGCTATGTCCAGGGCTATAAAGCTGTCTATGTGTTCCCCAGTAAGGTATTGTGATCCCAAGATTGTGTTGCTCACCTCATCTCCAATCATGAACTCCAGTTAATCGATAGTTTTGACCCACACCATGTGTGGACCTCAACATAAAAGCTTCTTTCTCCATTACCTATTATATAAACTCCTTCCAGTCCAAAACTAAAGGGGGAAAAAAATCCACACCTTATAGAAACACATAAGATTTAACATCACTCATCAACAAGACTTTAGAAAATGTAGAGTAATAGATTCTAGAGCTAGCTTCAGCATTGGGAAGACCTGGGTTCAAATCCTCCCTTTGATACCTACTTACCATGTTCAAGCATTCTCCTGGTGCTATATCACTGAACCAAAAGCAGGATCTGAGAAAAAAAGATGGTATAAAAGATTGCTCAAAGCATAAATGTAGCCTATTAAATAGAGTGCTTGGAAACAGCCTAGGATTTTGCAAGCTAATTACTTTCCAGTGACCAAAGGGATAGTGTAGCCTCTTAGGAAAGGACTATTTTGTTTGTTTGTTTGTTTGTTTGTTTGTTTGTTTGTTTGTTTGTTTNAAAGGACTATTTTGTTTGTTTGTTTGTTTGTTTGTTTGTTTGTTTGTTTGTTTGTTTGTTTAACCCTCAACTTCTGTGTATTGGCTCCTAGGTGGAAGAGTGGTAAGGGTGGGCAATGGGGGTCAAGTGACTTGCCCAGAGTCACCCAGCTGGGAAGTGTCTGAGGCCAGATTTGAACCTAGGACCTCTGGTCTCTAGGCCTGACTCTCAATCCACTGAGCTACCCAGCTGTCCTAGGAAAGGACTATCTTTGCATGTACCAGAGAGAATAATTTGTGGGTCCTGAAGGGTGGCTCCCCTCGTGCATTCACTGCCTCGTGATCAGTTCTGATATTGCACTTCTCTGGTTAAACTCCTTGGCTGGATAATTAACACAGTAGCACACAGTCCTTCTGTAGATATAAGAAATTAACATGAGCGACACAAGAAAGGGCCATGTGAGGTCCCGTTCATGTCCCAGAGATAAAGTCAAAGCCTAAAGTGAGCAAGTCACATAGAAGAGAGTCACATTTTTTTTTTAGTCTCTTACTAATCTTAGATCTTAGAATCTTAGAACTTATTAATGTTAGAATCAATACAGTATTTTGGTTCCAAGATTGAAGAGCGGTAAGAGCCAGACAATGGGGGTTGGGTGACTTGCCCAGGGTCACACAGTTGGGAAGTATGTGAAGCCAAATTTGAAACCAGGACCTCCCATCTCTAATCCTGGCTCTCAATCCACTGAGCCACTCTGCTGCCCCCAAGAGTCACAATTTTAAAACACAAATTTGACCTAAGAAACACCTTATCTTTGTTTTGCTCTGTGTGTAAACCCACTGTCTGGAATCTGTTTTTTCCCCACCTGACACAATCTCTTTAAAGTCTCCTCTACTGAAGAATTATTCCCATGTTTTGCTTCTGGAAAATGCTTCTCTCCTCTCCCCATTATGATGAAGGTCTTTTAGAATAATGAACCAGTGTCTGCCTAAGGATGTGTGGTCGTCCTCTGCCTGAAGCATTCGGAATGTTCCGAAAACATATAGGTAAAAGAAAACAAGAATAGGGCGAGATAAAGTGTGGTAACACTCAGCTCTGGTGTGGCAACTGAGTAGAGGAAGGGCCAAGGATTTCAGCAAGATAGAGACCGGAGGAATGTGGAATCAGCAGCTGCAGACAGACATGCCTGGCTCTGTCTGGATTATAATAAAGATGGAATCTTCTTACTGAGTCCCAGGGTGAAGCGTTTGAGAAGCCACTGGCTCTTTTGAGAACAGGAAGTACAGCTAAGTGAGAAGGAAGCTCTATGAGCTCTATCTGTGTGAAGAAAGAATTCTTATCATCAAACAACCACACAGGAAAACAAAAATTAACCTGAGGTACAGGGAGAGTCTTTATGATACATTTCTATTTTCCTCAAAGGGACATTTCAAACAAAAGAAGAAAAAAGCAGGAAGGAAGTAAAAAATTTAAAAAGTAATAATGGCATTATTCAAATGTATGATTTAATGTATTTTCATGCTTTGATTTTATGATTTTTTCATTTTACAATTTAACATTAGCTTTTAGTTAATATGTAGTATTTAACATTATTCTACTTTCCCTCATCATGGTTTTAGGGATCTTTTTGTAGACATCCCCAATACTGTTACCTTCCTTCCTCTTTTTTTTTTTTTAAACCCTTACCTTCCATCTTAGAATCAATACTGTGTATTAGTTCTAAGGCAGAAGAACAGAAAAGGCTAGGCAAGTCAGGGTCAAGTGACTTGCCCAGGGTCACACAGTTAGGAAGTGTCTGAATTCAAATTTGAACCCAAGACCTCCTGTCTTTAGGCCTGGTTCTTTATCTCCTAAGCCACCAAAGTGTGCCCCTTTATCTATCTATCTATCTATCTATCTATTTACTTACATATTTATTTATTTGGTTATTAGCTTGTTTGTTTATTTATTTATTTGTTTATTTATCTGTTTGCTTATTTATTTGTTTGCTTGTTTGTTTATTTGTTTGTTTGTTTGTTTGTTTGTTTTTGCAGTATTTCAGAAGGCTAGAAGGCTCTCAGGAGAGAAGAGAGGAATCATAGTCCACTGGATGGAGAGCTGGCCATAAAGTCAGGCAGACCTGCACTCAAGTTCTCCCCCACCTTGACCCATGCTGGCTATATGGCCTGAGCCAAGTCACTTCATCTTTCTCTGCTCCAGCCATTGCTCTAAGCCCCAGTTGCAGAGAAGGGGCTGACCAGCTTTAGTAGAGGGATTCTCCCTGTACCTATACGATCACAGATGCCCTCGCTATCCCCCTCCCAAACTAGCCACCTTCTCCCTAGCCCTCAATTTGCTCATCGCTAGATCTCTGAGGTCCTTTTCCATCTCTGAGGGTCCAACTTTGAAGAGGAGGATGGAGGCCAGGGTTGGGAAATAAGGATTTGCCAAAGCTACTTTGGGTTTTGATAAATAGTGATTTCCACATCCTGTACTCACTTACCCCAGAAAAGGAGGGAGGCCTTGGCATTCTTTGTCTGCTACGTGCTAAGGTCAGCCAGGAAGAAATTTCCACAAGTGAGGCTTGCCCAGATCCAGTGATCCTTCGAGCCAGGTGCTACCACTACATTGGAGCATCTGTAACCCTTGTGGGGCTGCAGGCAAGAACAGATGCAGCTGGGAAGAATGCGTTCAATACTCCCTGGAGAAAAAGGCTGAGCTGGCCCCAGCTGCGTTATTAGCAGGGAAGGATCCAAGCTGGAAAGAACCCGAGAGATCCCCTGGTCTGCCCCCGTCCCTGTTTTAAAGATGAGGAAACTGAGGTTCGGATGTTACCTGACATCTTTGGTCCCACGGCTAGTGATGTCCAGAAGCAAGATCTGATCTCACGTCTTCCTGACTCCACTGCTATCTACCACACCGTCCCTTTGCGCTGTACCAACTAGTTCCTCGTACATCAAACCCCCACCTCCCGACCCGTCAAAGGAACCCTCGCCAGCTTTACTTGATCTTCTGTTTTATTTTATTTTATTTTATTTTATTTTATTTTATTTTATTTTATTTGTTTGTTTGTTTGTTTCCCCTTAACTTCTGTGTATTGACTTATAGGTGGAACAGTGGTAAGGGTGGGCAATGGGGGTCAAGTGACTTGCCCAGGGTCACCCAGCTGGGAAGTGTCTGAGGTTGAATTTGAACCCAGGACCTCCCATCTCTAGGCCTGATTCTCCATCCACTGAGCCACCCAGCTGCCCCTTCTGTTTTATTTTTGATTGCTCCTCCACGTACCACCCTTTGCTCCAGCCAAGCTGGTCCTCCCACTGTCCCTCACACCTCCCCAGCTCATTCCCATTTCCATGACTTCGCTCAGGTTATTCTCCCTGCTTGGAATGTCCTTCCCAAATCATAGACTCCTGGAATGTTAAAACTGGGAAGGACCATAGCAATCACCTCCTTTTATGGATGAGAAGGGATCCGAGTTGTCCCAAGCACAGGGATCACAAATGGTAGAGCTAAGATTCACATACTGTGCTTAACGCATGAATGAATGAACGGTTGACTTACTCTGCTGAGGGAGAGATAACAAAGTGAGGCTCCAGTGAACTGGGAGAGAATCTGGGCAACTCCCCCAGCCCGACAGACTCAAATAAGGAAGGACAAATAGGGAAAGGGAAGCTCAGATAAATAATTTGATAAAAGTTACTCAAATGAGTGGCAGAAGCAAGAGCAACATCCAGGTCACCTTTAGAGAACTTCCTATTACAGCAGAATTAGCAACTGCTGAACCTTCTCACAGTCTCTCATTAATGTCACACATCTGGGGGCAGCTGGGTAGCTCAGTGGATGGAGAGTCAGGCCTAAAGATGGGAGGTCCTGGGTTCGAATTTGACCTTAGACACTTCCCAGCTATGTGACCCTGGGCAAGTCACTTGACCCCCATGGCCCACCCTTACCACTCTTTCGCCAAAGAACCAATACACAGAAGTTAAGGGTTTAAAATAAAAAAATCACACGTCCACCATGTCCACCATTGAGAACCTCCAGTCTTTTGATGATTTCTTTGCTGTCACAATTAAGGCTGATGGCTTACAGAAGCAGAGTCTGAGGATTGTATTCAAGTAAGGATCCAGCCAGCTCATCATTTTTCTCCATCGAGTATTGAATGTGTTCTTCCTAGCTGTATCTGTTCTTGACACCAACTACGTCTGAGGAACCTGGAGATGATTACAGGAGGCAGTAATGGTTCCATGGAAAGGGAACTAGTTCTGGTCTAAGAGGACCTGGATTCAAATATTACCTCCTCTGACTCTTACTACTTGTGAGACCTTGGGCAGGTCACCAGACCTCTCAGGTCTCAGTTTCCTCATCTATAAAATGAGGAGAAGAAGGGGGTGGACTAGATGTCCTCTTGGGACCCTTCCTGCTCTAGAACGAACATCTTATTGATGAATATCATTTAATTCGAGAGGGGTCTTCAGTTTGATTCATCTGCAAAATGAGGGAGTTGGACTAGACGGTCTCTAAAGTCCCTTCTATCTCTCAATCGATGGTCTTATGATTAAAAAAGAAATTTTTGTAAGATTTAAAAAACAATTGTGCTTGTAATAGTACTATGATTAAGCATCCCACATCCAGTGAAGGTATCTAGTCCGCAAGGGACCTAGAAGCAATATTTGCCCCACCAAGGAAGACCAACTTACCAATGACGGTGTCAGAAGGGAGCACAAAGACAAGGAAAGTTTCTTGAATAATTGGGGTCTCTAAATCAGCTTAGCTGTGTTGTGAATTGGATCTCTGTAACCAATGGACCTTTCATGGAGGGACCCGGGATCAAGGAGGATGGATGAGGACTATTTTGAAGATATTCCCCACATTTACCACCTGAGTCATTTAGGATCATAGATTTAGAGGTAGAAGGAACCTCAAAAGCTGTAACCTCAAAACACCTCAAAAGGGAGTCTTGGAGCCCAGAAAAGTTAAGTGGCTGACTTAAGGTCACAAAAGTGATAAGTGGAAGAGTTGAGATTTGAACCCAGGGCATGGCTCTCTATATCCATTTTCCTTTTCCCCATACTAGGCTGCTTACACGTGTTCAGTAGGGTCTGAGGACTGCTTTTCTCCTGCTTATTCATCGGCTCACTGACCACCCGCAACCCCCACTCTCCCATCTTATTGGATGACCGATTAAGCCAGTGGCATTTGGAAATGATTGATCTAGTCATGGCTGACTACTTGGATTAATTTACACCTGAACCACATATGAGGTGGCCTTTATATCATTTATATATTTTGTTTTTATTTATTTATGAAATATATAATTTGACATAACATATAATCTATGTAATATATTTTCATTTATTTATTTATTCATCCATTCATTTATTTAGTTAGTTAGTTGTTTGCTTATTTATTTATTTACTTTTTTTTTTAACCCTTGTACTTCGGTGTATTGTCTCATAGGTGGAAGATTGGTAAGGGTGGGCAATGGGGGTCAAGTGACTTGCCCAGGGTCACACGGCTGGGAAGTGTCTGAGGCCAAATTTGAACCCAGGACCTCCTGTCTCTAGGCCTGACTCTCACTCCACTGAGCTACCCAGCTGCCCCCTATTTATTTACTTTTGCTATGTGCCACGCACTGTGCTAAGCATTTTATCTCTATTATTTGGCTAGGAGAGTAGAGACAGATTTGGAGAGAGCAGAGAGAGAAGGAGAGGCAAAGAGAAACCGGGTCACACACGGACTTGAGCTTCCTGCAGGGAAGCCTGCGTGGCTGTGTGATGCCCTCTAGGTACATGACACACCAGGAAAGGAAGAATGTGGGGTCCCAAGAGAGGAGGAAATCACACGGCCCGAGATATGGCAGCAGCCCAGGCAGGGGTGGAGTCCTAAGATTCCTGGTCATGGTCAAAGGACGCGAACAAACAGTTTTCAAAAGAAGAATTGCAAACTCTCGTTGACTCCATGAAGCCACACTTTCAATCACCAACCAAGAGAAAAATGAAAATTAAACAGCTAGAAGTTTTATCTCGCATCCATCGAATTGGCAAAGGTGGTAAAAGATGGGAAGATAAACCTATACATTATTGGTAGAATATTAACTGGTCCAGGCACACTGGAGAACAATTTGTAATTATTAAAAAAAAAAAAAAGTGACCAAACCGTTCATATTCCTTGACCTAGAGGTGGTAGAAAAGAGCTGGGAGGGAGCAGGTAGCTCAGTGGATGGAGAGCCAGGCCCAGAGATGGGAGGTCCTGGGTTCAAATCCAGCCTCAGGCACTTCCCAGCTGTGTGACCCTGGGCAGGTCACTTAACCCCATCATTGAACCTTACCCCTTTTTCTGCCTTAGAACCAATACACAGTATTCTAAGGCAGAAGGTGAGGGTTTAAGAAAGAAAAGAGTTGGGAACAAAAGGGGGCACTCATGGACTCAGGACTGGCTGAACATGTAGTACATACATAAAATGGAATATTAGTGTCCTCTTTGTCATTTAGTCATTTTGCAGTCGAGCCTGACTCTTTGTGACCCCATGTGAGGTTTTCTTGGCAAAGATCCTAGAAAGTTTTGCCATTTCCTTCTCCAGCTCATTTTTACAGATGGAAAAACTGAGGCAAGCAGGGTTAAGTGACTCATCCAGGGTCAATGAGCTAGAGAGTGTCTTAAGGCTAGATTTGAACTCAGGTCCATATCCACCACTATGCCATCTAGATGCCCTGATGTTCTCCAACATAATCAATAAATATAAAAAATTCAAAAAAACATGGTAAGACTTCTATGAACTGATTCAGAGTAAAGTGAGCAGTATCAGAACAATATATTCAGAGGCTACAGTAGTGTAAGCAAATGAAAATAATAATAAAACAAAGCTATAACATCGTAATGGCTAGTCTGGGCCCTGGAGAAGAGATGGGAAATGCCCCACTTTCTCTCCACCTACTACGAGGTGATAAACTCTAGAAAAGTCATGTTGCTGATGCTATCAGGAATAGCTGCTGTGTCATTGGCTTGGGCTGATTGTTTTCCTTTGCCTAAAGAGAAGGTGGGAGTTAGGGCAGGACAGGATAAATCCAGAAATGACAGTGAAAGAAACATTTTTAAAGATACAAAAAGGATAGTTATAGGAAAATAAAAATGATCCTTTTATAAGAACAGATGTTGGGGCAGGACAGGATAAATCCAGAAATGAGAGTAATATAAAAATGGCAGTGATGGATATAAAATATAAAAACAATTAGGGGGGAAGGAATTCCTGAACTAAGCCCCGTGGAGAGAAGTGGAAAGTACTGGACTAAGAGTCAAGAAACATCAAGGCTTGGAGTCCAGGATGATGGCACAAACCCCAATTTTTTTTTTCTTGTGTGAAAGCTTCAATAGTTTCCTTATTTATATGTTTATTCCCAACAGAATAAAGTCATACACAGCAGCAGCTTTTACAATAGCGGGCAGAGGCAAGGGAAGAAAGTCCATTGAAGTCCTTTTATTTTTTGTTTAAACCCTTAACTTCTGTGTATTGGCTCCTTGGTGGAAGAGTAGTAAGGGTGGGCCATGGGGGTCAAGTGACTTGCCCAGGGTCACACAGCTGGGAAGTGTCTGAGGCCGGATTTGAACCCAAGACCTCTCAATCCACTGAGCTACCCAGCTGCCCCCTGAAGTACTTTTTTTAAAGGCCATTATTCAGTAGTGAAGAAGAATGAGACAATCAGAAAAACAGAATAACCCTGAGGGACACAGTGCCTGGCACATAGTAGGCGCTTAATCAATGTTTATTGATTGTTCTTCAACAGCTTCATTCTCTGGGAAAGACAGAGGGAGGGAGAAAATCTCTTGATTTATGTGCTCAGATGCCTGAGTATTATTAGTTTGAGTGTGTCTGCCTGGGAAATGACGGCCCTTTTACCTTTTTTCCCAGCCACCTAGGTGGGAGCTGTGTTCTGATGCTCCCAGAGGACTTGTTAGGGGGAAGCCTGAGCCAAAGCGCAAACTGTGAGCGGCTTGCCAAGACTGAATCCTACCTGTGCAAGCCCAGAGCTGAGGTTCTTTTGAGCAGTAGATTACTGTGTGCTCTTTCAGAAAATTCCATTCACATCTGCATGTTACAGAAAACTCGAGATGTGGAGCCTGCTAATACCTAAGAAAAAGACAATTAAATGGTAACTAAGCCCTTTTTCCTTCTGACACATTTCCAATGGAAAACAGCATTTATTATTCAGCTCGATGTCTGGATGTGGCATTAAACCGGGTAGGTTGTAGCCTTACAACAAAGGGGCATAATTGCCATTCCCTTTGCTAGAGATGCTTCTCCTTGGGCTAAACAAACAAGAAATCCTGTTAAATATTACACTTCTCTACTTCAAGTAATTATGATTTGGTCGGTTGGCACCCTCCAACTGGATCTTGGCCTTCTTTGACCTCTCGGTTTTCTTCTAGTTATTATGGCTAAAAAGTTACCCCCTGGAGCAAGCTGGTGATGAGTCTCTGAAATAAGTGGGGTTGGTCCTTGACGACAGACGGGCCCATATCGGAAGCCCTCGCAGGTCTGTGAGGACCTGCCACAGCTTGCTCTCTGCTGACACCGATTTCAAGAACTCGTGATCACTTCCACGCTATGAGTAAGAGCCAGAAAAGGACTTCAGGACAAGTTTTATGCATTTTAAAATTTTTGCTCTCAGTTGGGCGTCTTACCTCCTCCTAATAAGCTCATTTCAAGTCCTGCCTATTCCAAGAAACCTTCTTTGCCTGTTCTTGCCCTCACGGATCCTTCTTGCTTTTGAAATATTATTGTCAGCTCCATCTCCATTCCTTGGTTTCTGGGTTCAGATATGGCCTCGGACACTAGCTGTGTGACTCTGGACAAGTGACTCTCACATCACGAGTTTTCTGTAATTTGAAGATGTGAATGGAATTTTGAATGAGCACATAATCTAATCTACTCACTTTACTGTTTGCCTCAGTTTCTTCATCTGTAAAATGAACTCGAGGAGGAAAGGGCAAACCACTACCAAATTTCTGCCAAGAAAACCCCAAATGGGGTCATGAAAGTAGACATGATTGAAATGATTGAAAAACAACAAGGCTAATAAATATCTGAGGCAAGATCTGAACTCAGTTCTCCATGATTCCAGATCCAACACCTTATCTATTAGGCCACCTAATTGCTTCCAGCTATCTACTTCAGTTCTTCACCCATGATTGTCTGTTGGAATCTTGCCTTGTGTACTGTCAGCAACCCAATATGCCCCAAATGGATTATCTTCCTCTTCTCTCCTCAACTTACCCAAACTACAAACTTACCTCTTTCTAGCAAGGCCATCCAAACCTGACACGCTATATCCCACCTCATTATGGTAGCAAGTTGGTAGCTACACTTTCCCATTCTGGAACTGGGCATTTGATTTTATGTAAGACTTTAGATTTTCCCCAATTAATTTTTACCTTATTCAATTAAATGAAATTCATTGAGCCTTTTATTGAGTACCTACTATATGTTGAACACTGTGCTGGATTCTGGGGATAACAAAGAAAAAGAAGAGTTCCTGCTCTCAGGGAGCTCACGTTC
Source organism: Gracilinanus agilis (assembly GCF_016433145.1). Lineage (NCBI taxonomy): Eukaryota > Metazoa > Chordata > Mammalia > Didelphimorphia > Didelphidae > Gracilinanus > Gracilinanus agilis. The sequence continues at coordinate 505,651,648 of NC_058133.1, read as the reverse complement.
TGCTGTAGGAAAGCAACAGGCACACAAAAAAACTCACAAAAATTACAATAATATGAATATTATAAATATTTCTATAAATATATAAATTTGGAGGCAGAAGTAAAGAATACTAACAAGTGGAAGGATTAGGAAAGGCCTCCAGGTGGAGGTGACATCAAAGCTATACTTTGAAGGAAGCTGGGATTTTTGTGAGACAGAGGTGAAGAGAAGAAGCATTCCAGGCAAAGGGAACAATTTGTTCAAAGGTATGAAGATAGGAGATGCAGGCCAGTATGGCCGCGATGTAACATCAGTCAGTTTGGAAAGATAGGTATTATTTTTTGTTATTCAGTAATTTTTCAGTTGTATTTGACTCTTCGTGACTCCATTTGGGATTTTCTTGGCAAAATGGAATGCTTTGCCATTTCCTTCTTCATCTCATTTTACAGATGAGGAAACTGAGCCAAACAGGGTGAAGATTTATCCAGAGTTACACAGCTAGAAAGTATCTGAGCCTAAATTTGAACTTTCTGACTCCAGGCCTGGCACTCTCCCCACTGTGCCATCTAGCTGCTCACTTAAATTTTTACTGGAGCCAAAAGGAAGTCACCGAAGTGTTTTGAGCAGGGGAATGAGATAGTCAGAGCAGTGTTTTATGATTAATTAAATTTGGCCCATTTTTCTAACTTCTGCCATCCAACATATTAATCATTCCTCTCTGCTTTGTGTTATCGGCACATGTGAAAAGCATGTCATCCTGATACCTCCAAAAAGTCCCTGAGAAGAAGGAAGTCTCATACACTCCAAAACACTTATGGCGACACTCTTTGTGCCAGTGAAGAATTGGAAACAAGACAGATACCCATCAATTGGGGAATGGCTAAACAACCTATGGTCCATAAATGGAACAGAATCTTTGTGAGCTGTATAGAACGATGTGTGTGATGGAAACAGAGAAGTCTGCAAAGAGCTATATGAACAGAGTGAGGTCAGCAGTCAAGATAACAATATATGCAGTTGACTATGACATAAATGGAAAGAACAATCAGATACCAAAAAATCAAAAGTCAATGTAACAAAATTGTGAAAACCAAATAGGACTCCATTGAAGGCAGATGAGAAGACACTCCCAGCTTTCCCCTCTGTGGAGTGGGAGGTCCACAGGTGTTACATACAGGAAATGTTTTTGGATGTTTTCAATCTATTGATCAATCACACTTTTTTTTTTTCTTTCAAAAAAAACTGTCAGGTGAGTTGGCTCTCTGGGAGAGGAAAGGAAATGGTTGCTTGGAATAACTGTGGTGATATAAAAAACAGAAAATACTAATAAAAACATATTTAAAAAGAAAAGCTCGGCGTCTCTGACTTTATTTAAAACAATGATCAAAATATCAGGAAAACAGGGGCAGCTGGGTAGCTCAGTGGATTGAGAGTCAGGCCTAGAGATGGGAGGTCCTGGGTTCAAATCCGGCCTCAGACACTTCCCAGCTGTGTGACCCTGGGCAAGTCACTTGACCCCCATTGCCCACCCTTACCACTCTTCCACCTAGGAGCCAACACACAGAAGTTAAGGGTTTAAAAAAAAATACAAAAATATGTAAAAAAAAAAAATCAGGAAAGCACAAGGCCAGGAATGGATTCCTGGAGACTCCCATATAGGTGGACATGGAGGCATTTATGACTATTATTGGAGCTGAATCTTTCAAACAGTTCCTGTTCTACTAAAGTATACCACCAAATCCACAACCACAACTAAACAAAAATCACAACAAAAAACAATCAAGCAAAAATCCCAAAGTTGTCAAATGGGCAGTGAATGAAAGCAGAAGGCATTAGATGTTACCAAATGATACTTTTCTCCCAGTTGGGGAACCTGCAAAGCCTAGGTTCTTAACCTGGCAACTCTGAACTGATTTTTTTTTAAATTGGAAATAACCTTTTCTACTTTTACTATTAGATAGCATTCTGTTCCCTATGAAATCTCATTGTGAACTGATTTTAAAAAAAAGTTTGATGACTTAATTTGATCCTATGGATTCTATTTATTTATTTATTCATTTATTTATTCGTTTATTTATTTATTTATTTGTTTGTTTGTTTGTTTGTTTATTTATTTGTTTAGCATATTTAAAGAAAGATTCTGAGAAGGGGTCCAAAAGCTTTAGCAGACTGTCACTGAAGAGGGTCATGACACAAAAAATGTTAAGACCTCTTGCTCCAAAAGAATTCCTGTGTTGGATAGATGGGACTAGAGAACTCTCAATATCCATCATTTGCACTTTGGGGAGCCTAGACAGGGAGAGTAGAATAGTGAACAGAGCACTAGATTTGGAGTCAGAGTCCTGGGTTCAAATTCTGACTGTTGAAACCTTGGGCAAGTCACTTAACTTCCATGTTTTCTCCTTTTTATGATAAAGGGGTTTGGATACATGTTTTCTAAGGCTGCAGCCAACTGAAAAAATGATACTCTGGTTCTATGAACATTTCTAAAAAGAAGAAAAAGGAATGGACCTGTGATTTCACTGAAACAAGGAACTTCTATATGAGGAAACTCAGAGCACCAATGCTGATCAATACCATTTTTAAAAACAAGTATAGGGGCAGCTGGGTAGCTCAGTGGATTGAGAGACAGGCCTAGAGACAGGAGGTCCTAGGTTCAAATCCGGCCTCAGACACTTCCCAGCTGTGTGACCCTGGGCAAGTCACTTGACCCCCATTGCTTACCCTTACCACTCTTCCACCTATAAGTCAATACACAGAAGTTAAGGGTTTAAAAAAAACAAACAACAACAACAACAAAAAACAAGTATAGTCCTAGAGAGATACCTAGAGAACTTAGAAGTCAAATTATTTGTCCAGAGTTGCACAGATGCTGTGTGTCATGGTGTACTTGAATACAGGTCTTCCCACTTCTGAAGCCAGATCTCTATCTACCATTCCTCACTGCCTCTATTTCTAGGGATCTGTTAAACAAACAAATAAAACCCCACCAAGATTGATCATTATAGCCAGGGTCCCATTAATCCTTATGGGACAGACCCTGGTCAATTCTTGCTGTGTCTTCTAGACCCCCCACAGACCATTCCCCACTTCCCCCATCAGAGTTTCCATGTCCATGTCACCTCCTGCCAAGTGAGTATTTATTTTCATTTTAAATTCAGACTTCCTCCTATCTTAATCTCAGTATCAGATCTCCAAATTACAATGCAGTCTCAATTATTTCTGGGAAGGTTGTTTAATCCTATCCAATTTCTGTGCATTTTTTGTCAGGCAAAGAATGCTGATCTTAGAGTATTAGTTAATCTCTGGGGTCTCTAATCCTCCATCTACAGATGACAAGGATAAACATTGCTGAGAAGAATAAGGAGGAAATCCACTGGCTAGGACCTCATTATAATCTTGGGGAGTAGGGCAAAATTCCTTCCACACTCTTCCCTTTTCAGACTTTTAAGTTGAAAAGTGACAGCATTTATTTCTGTCCAAAAAGGCCAAGAATTCATGGTCCGAGTACCTCAGTTGGGGCGAGATTTCTCACCCCAGACTCGGAGTAAGGCAAGAAGAAAAAAGAAAGGGCCAATCCTCGAATGGCAATTTTCTGGCATGATTCTTCTCTTTGTTCTAAAGGTCGAGGGCTGAGAATCTCTTCTATTTGCATTGTGTAATCTATTAAAATCTTTTCTGCCGAACCTCTTCAATAAATTCCAAGGGTTCCTCTTATCTCCAGGATCCAATATAAAATGCTCTGTTTGTCTTTCAAAGGTCAGTCATAACCTGGTCCCTTCTTGACCTTTCCAGGCTTTCTCTCTTCTGGGTATTCTAAGGTAATACCTTTTCAGTGACTGTCCTCAGTGTCTGGAATGCTTTCCCTCTGGGCTCCAGAGCATGGATTCCTTTGCCTTCCTTGCAGTCTCAACTCCGAGATGATCTCCAACTCACCCTGCGTGTGTGTGGACACACATGTACATCTTGTATGTCTGGAGCTGCTGGTTGCCATGCTTAGTGGTATGATGCCTGGCACAGAGTAAGTGCTTCTTGCCTTGATTTTGCTTCATTGTAAAGGATTCGTCTTTTCCTTATTTTATCTTCTGCTATATTTTCTTTAGTTTATCTTTTGTTCTTTCACTCCTTTGTTCATTTTGTGGCGACATTTTAATCTTGGCCAGAGAGGATTTTCATGGTGAAATGGAGGCTTTGCCACTCTAGTTACTCCTCCGTCTTGGCTCCCTATTTTCTTTTGTTATGTTATAGTCATATTTTTTATTTTATCTTCTGTTGTGTTATAATTATTTTCTTTGAACAATAATTTGCACAGGGCTCAGCTTTAGGGTTTTAGGGCTCAGCAAACCCTTGAGAGGTCTTGGAGTTCCCATCTTCTCTCAGACGTGGGGAGTGTGGCTCTGTCCAGGTCACTTAAGCTCTTAGACTCAGTTTCCTCATCTAAAAAATGGGAACAATAGCAGGACCTGCTTCCCAGCGTGGCGGGGGGTGGGGGTGGGGGTGATCCAGTGAGATTCGAGTAAGGTGCTCTGTAAACCTTACGGGGCGCTATAGCTATTAAGGGTCGATCGGGGGTGTCGGGACTGATCCGAGGCAGAGGAAGAACAAGTACCGGCGTCATTAGTTAGGCTGCCAAGTAGCTCCTCACCGGAGGCTGGTCCACAGCTGAACCGCAGGCGGGCACACGCCCGGCACACCCCCGGCCATGGAAGTGGGGGCTGCCGGGCATCTGGAGCCACCAGGCAATTGGAGGTTGCTTCTAGCGCCCAAAAGTTCTTTGTGATGTCTCTCGTTATCGAATGCTTTTGTTTAAAGACTGTAGTTTTTTAATTATTCTGAGAATGCCCTGGAGATATTATCTTGGCAAAAGGCATGGGGAGAAAGAACCCCGGACCTGGCTAACTTCGAGCATGCGAAGGGGGAGGGGGAAGGGGGGGAGCTATAAGCTACTACCGAGAGTGCAGAGAGTTCTGGAACGGGTGCAAGCCCTGAGTGTGAATGCTGTGTGTGTGTGTGTGGGGCGGGGGGGGGGGGGGGGGCTCCGGACAAAAATAGATACGCTTAAAGCACTTTGCAGAGCTGACGCAGATCTGATTGTTCCTAGCACTAGACTGAGGACCATCTCCAGACAAGGGGCTTGCCCGGCTGTGCCTCCGTCCCGGAGCGCTCTCCCAGGGCTTCTCCTTCTTTATCTCCGCCTCCTGGCTTCCCTCATCCAGAGGAAGTTCTTCCCAATCCCCCTTAATGCTGTCTTCCCTCTCTTGATTGTCTCCCATTTATCTGGATTAAAGCTTGTTTGTACAGGGTTGTTTGCATGTTTTCTCCACTTGGGACGGGGAAAACGTGGAGAGCCGTGGGGCTTGGCTGTCCTTTGCCTTTCTTCCAGTTCTCAGCCCTGAGAATTTTGCCTGGCACTTAGTAGTAGGTGCTTAATAAATGCGTTCACTTTCTGACCTCATTAGACTGCCTTGAAGTCTAATGACTAAAGGCCTGCGAGTGCCTAGAACACAGAGGCTATTTTTGTGCCCAGCATACAGTAGGTGCCTAATCAATGTGGCTTTTGCCAAGCGCTTCACAAAAGGTGAAATTAAGGTGGTTAACATCATCCCCTCTTTAACTACTGGGCAGCCGAGGCCTGAGATTAAAAAGAGATAATTCTGAGAGTGCTTCAAGGGTTCCAAAGCGCTTTACACGTAACTTTCTCCAGTTCTCCGAGTTCCAGGCTGGGCTCAAGAGGCCGGCCAGGTGACACGTCATCTCCCCTCCCCATTCACCCCATGTCCTACTCCCCGCGAGGGGCGGACCCTCAGCCGAGACTGCTCGAGAAGTAGCTGCAACTACATGTCCCAGCATGCCGAAGGGCTTCCGGAGCGGCCCCTGATTGGCCACCCGGCATCTACACGCCGTGTTTTGAGACGGGTGGGTCACGTGCCTTCTTTGTTGTGAGCTCGAGCCTCGGAGCGAGGTGGCTGGAGACGCCGCAGGGAAGGGAACTGGAGTCCGCGCTCGCTAGCCGCGGCCGAGGGAGCCTTGGCGCCGGGGCCACAGGGGGCCGCTGTGCCTGAGAGGTAGCTGGGGACCGTAACTCCACGATCCGCCCGGAGGTGGGGGAGAGAGCGAGAGAGAGAACGGCTGCGGCCGGCGGGGAGCAGAGCCGGGCGGGCAGGGAGGGGGTCGGTCGGGGCGCGTACGTAGCCCGAGAGCGAGACTGCCCCCGCCCTACCCGGACGCTCTCCATCCCTGCCTGTCTTCGGGTATCAGGGGGCTGGGGTCGGGGGCCGAGGTCTGTATCCTGAAGCTACTCACGGTGCGATTGCGAAATGTGCGGCGCCCCGTCACCTGACCGAGACCCCCTCCCCCCCTTCCCGGCCTTTGTTTGTTTACGGAGCCGTGCGCTGAGTGCGGCCTAGGAGCCCGGTCCCAGGGGCGGGGGGAGGGGAGGCGACTCCCTCCTGAAGCCCCGCCTCGCCCTCAGCCCCCTGCCCCCACCTTCCTTCCTTCCTCGGCCTCCGTTTGTTGACGCCCGGACTCCGCTAGCTTTCCTCGTCCTGCGGGCTCCCGGCTAACACGTCGCGGATTGGCTGTCGGGCAGGCGGGTGGGGCAGCGGGAAAGGCTCCGCGTGCTGATTGGCTGACCTGTCGCTAAGGCTCTCCCTGCTCCTCCCTTTGCCCCTTCGCCCACCCTCATGAAGGTGACCTGGAGGGCGCGCAAGCTCACTCCTCCGGAGGTGGGACAGTTACCTAGTGGCGCGGCGGCGCGAGTGACCTGTCCGTGACCTCATCCCTCCCCGCCTGAGCCACTGCCGGGCTCCGAGTTCGAATGCTAACCCAGCTGCTTACTGCCTGTGCCTTCACCTCTCCGGACCTCAGTTTTCCCCCGCTGTAAAGTGGAGTAGGGGGCTGAGTTGGGCTCAATGGTGTCCGAGGGGCCTTTTCGATCTAGATTCGAGTTTTCTGGGCCTCCGTCTCCAATTTTGTGCCAGCGTGGGGGATGGAGAGTGAAAGACTACTGCAAGCCCCTATTCTATTCTCCACGCCGGGCCCTCGGACCCGGGCTTCAGGCCCCGGGGAGGGGGCAGGATCCAACTTGGGGGAGTGCGGGACGTCCACAACCAACTCTGCTTGGGGACAGAGCTGGGAAAGACATCCCCTGCTGTGAAGGGACTATAAGCGAAATTAATAAGGGACAGCCCTGCACCAGGGAGCCTAGCAAGTCCCGAGAGGGATGGGAGTAGCGGAGCTCCACATAGTTGGTCCCCTCAGGTTTGGCCCCATTTCCCACCTTTGCCAACTCAATAGAGACTTCCCAGGGCACACAGGTAGCAAGGAGGCTCCTGGCACACCCCAGAGGCTCCTGGAGGCCTGGGGATCCGTCTCCTTTATGCCCAGGGGTGCTGGGTTCAATGCTCTGGGAACATCACTAGTGCCAAGACTTAGCCCTGTATTCGGACAATGACAGAGCCCCAGGTGGACCTTCTGTGGGACCTCAGACTAGTCACTTGGTTGGACCAGTGTAAACAGGAAGAAGAGCCACTGTCTGACTCTCAGCCTCAACTTATATTTTCCTGGCTTTTGGCCAAGCTAAAACCGGTAATCCTTTTTCAATAAATTTTTTTAACTTCCTTGTTCTTCTGTGATTTCCTTAAAAAACCAAAGGTCAAGAGGAAAACATGTGTGGTGCTTCAAAGAAACCATTATAGAGTTCTTTGGAGCTAGAAATGAGAAGCATCCTGTGGCAGTAAGACAGTGTGGATGTGATGGGAGCTGCAGCCTAGAAGAGACTGAGGAAAAAAAAGGAGGCTGAAGGCAGGTCAGGGGTTGACCCCAAGGGGGTAGGAGTAGGAACAGTCAGGAGCAGAGTCAGAATCTGAACCTACAACCTTCAAGTGCAAATGTAGCAGCTTTTCTCTTATGCCACAATCCAGCTCCAGTGAAACATGCACAGACATAGATTTAGCTGTTAAGAGTTTTGTGCTTTAAGCAGCTAGAGAATATGCTCCCTTGCCAGCCTTAGACATCTAAAAACTAATACCCTTTTCCATCCGTGAGAATGGAATAGCCAAATTGTATGTTGGTCAAGATTGGACCAAAATGTTTATCATAGCTTCTATTTTTCCTTTATAAAATAAGCAATTATCAAGAGGCCACGTGGAGTGGTAGGGAGCAGGCAGGCTTGAGGTGGGTACCCTGGTTTTGTGACCCTGAGCACCTACGGTGCATGCCCAACTCCGCCTGGTACTGACCTGGGAAAGGTATCTCCTGCTGTGAAGGGGCAATAAGGAGGGACTTCTAAAGCAAAATTAATAGGGGACAGCTCTGAGCCTGGGTGCTGCCTCCCCCAGTACCATTACTTCTAGCTATTCTGAAAACCTAAAGTTAACTTGGAGTGGAGAGAAGTATATGAATTGGCAGGTTGAAGTCAGTATCATTTTTGAGGATAATCCATGGATTTAGGTACCTTGGGACAGGTTTGGGATTGGCCAAAGTAAACAACAGGCTCTCATGGGGCAGCTCTAGAGCAAACTCAGAAGCTCCCCAGGTTAGGTTAGGCTCCAAAGCAGTAGTGACCCAAGATTAAGGGGCCCTTCAATGTGTGGCCTATGGCTGTAGTTGGAAGGAACTGTGGAGGGTGACAACTGAGAAACCAAATTATTCATTTTGGCCTACTGTGGGCTTAAACACTTTTTCCTTCTACTTGTTTAAGTTATAAAAAATAATTATATGTTATGACAGATTCAGGTTAGCAAGTATAACAAAACCAGCTGTCTTCCAACACCTCGCAGCACACTAATAACTGTACATGATCTGTTCAGATAAGATTCTGAACTGGGCCAGCATTAAAGGATCCAGCCAAGGCCTCTTGTACAGGTGGTATAGCTTGAAAAATTAATATTTAGTATCTCCAAAGTATAAAGATTTATTAATATTTAACTAGAGAGCTAGGGAAAATAGGGAGCGCTTACCCAAGCCACTCACATGGAAGAAAGAGCAAGCGGTGTTCCCTCAAATAAATACAATAAGGTAAAAGACACATGGAAACACAAAGGAAAGAGGAATTTGGGGATGAGGGAAGAATTCTGGGAGATGAAGTATAAAGGATATAAAATTTCCACTTAAACAGTGGGATTTGAGCTGAGGCTTCAGGGTAGGCAGGAGGAGAGGAGGGAAAGTGTTCCCCCCATCAGGGAGTCTGGATCAAAGTACAAGTGCAAAGGAGACCGTTGTCCCTGTATCATAAAAGTACTGGAGAATTAGGAAGTGGCCAGGCTCTGAAGGGCTCAAAAAGGCCAAATGAGATTTGGGGTTTGATTCAGGGACAACCAGAGGCACTGGCTGCTGAGGGGAGGCTCAAGACAGGAACTGTCATGGTGGGCTGGGCCGAGCCTTGGCCTCAGTCTTGCGGCTCTGCACATCACAGCTAGGCCCCGAAGAGTCTGAGGTCCTAATGCAGAGCTCTTCCCCTACAGTCTGGGAGCCCAAGACCCCAGGGCCAGGGGAGGGCCCTCCTAGGGCTGCTGTCTCTTATGCATGGAGGGAGAGAGGGAATTGCAGTAAGCCTCGTGAGTGGTGCCATGCACTTCTCCTATGACCAGATCTCCTTTGCATTTGAGTTTTAGCCTAGTGCGTGAGGTAGTCTGCCCTAGTAAATCATGTTGGACTGGGGGATTAGGAAAGTTCTGTGTTCGAATGCCACCTTTGATTCATTGCTATGATCTTTGGCAAGTGAGTTAAAAGGAAGCCTTCCTGACAGGCTTTTTGGGAGGGCATGTACGCAAAGGATACTGCAAACTGTCTGTGTTTTCTCCAGTTCTCTGGTGTGATGAATTCTTTGTTGGCTCCAGTACCTGCTGTTGTGGGGCCATCATGGGTTGGGCCAGGCATGGAAGCACCAACATCTACTCTGAATCAGAAGAATTCAAGGCACCTGGGGTCACCCCAGTTTGTAGCTGCTCTAGCCCTAATCCAGCCAGGATTAGGGAAAGAGTGCCCAGGCCTGGAGGCTGATTGGGTTTTAACTTGGGGCCCATCCAAGAACTGTTCTAAAACGGAATCTCTGGAATGACCCAGACACTTCTGAGACCTGGCTGTAGGGGCTCAGACCTGTATATGAGTCCTCAGCTGACTCTAGTTTCTCTCTGGGTTAGGCCAGAGTTAGGCTGGGCTGTGGGAGGGTGAGGGGGCATCAGCCTTTTAAGTCTAGAGAACAATATACATATTTATGTATTCTTAGACACACATTGTCACTGGTGGATATCTGAACTCTTGGCATAAACGCCTTAGAATGTCCTACATTTGAACCTCAAAGATTCAATGCGTAACGAATGTTCTATTCATAGATCCTTGGCTTAGAAACCAAAGTTTCTGAGACTGTTGAGCTCTTGTGCCCAATCCAAGATGCTGCTCTTTTCTCTAAGCATTTTCTGCCTTCCCTCAAAAACTAGTTGATTTAGCACAATCGGGAGGAATCAAGCTGAATGAATTGTCTTCTTTACATAGTTTAATATCATGTCTATATAGCATCATGACGTTTTTTTAAAACAGAAAATAAACGTGTATATGATAATTAATCAGCCCCAAACTAAGAGATTTTTGATAGCAGATTTAATTCAGGCTAAGATTGGCTTTTTTCCCCAAGTTGTCCTAGGTTTTTATTGAGACTTTTCTTAGTTTACTAAGACAATTATACAATATACATGAGATTTGGTTATGCAAATTTTTAAGAGGTACTTGATGGACCCATCTGAGAATAAGAGCAGATATAATTGAATCTTAAATTTGCATTGCATATAAACTGTGACTTTTTAATTGAGTGAATTAGTCATATCTAAATATTTGAATTGTAATTCCCAGTAATTTTTTTTCAAATTTAGAAAAATTATTAATGGAAACTCTAAAGTAATATCATGAAATGGAAGTGACATAAATCATAAATTCTAGAAAATGCTACCACGTTCGAACTGTCATAGATTCAGTCAGCTGACAAGCATATATTAAGCTTCTGCTGTGTGCTAGGGGCTGTACTATTGCCTGAGGCATACAAGGACCAAGAATGAAAGAATCCCTCCTCTGAAACAGCTTCCATTTGGGAAGGGAGCAGCATGTGTGTACATCTATAAATGAGTGTATGCAGACCAAATGTGAAGAGAGAGTACCTACAAATAGATCCAGAGTGGGCAAATGGCTCCCAGGCCTTCTGGAAGAGGAGGCATCCCTTTGAAGGCCTCTGCTGTGTGTGTGGTTTTGTCTTACATTGGCCTTAAAGTATCTGGGGAGAGACTTCACATCAGCCTGGTAAATACTGGTGAATAGGTGGAAGTCCACTTGGAAGGCTTTCCTGGGGGAGTTGCAATCCTGTGTCTGGAGTGGGGTTTGCCCACTGTAGAAACCAGAACTCTCTGGACTCATATTATTTTTGAGGGGGTTGTTTTTTGACTCTTGTTCTGGGGCTGTATCATTGGGCAGGGGGTGGGAGATCGTTTACAAGAGAGGTCTACACCTTGACTCTTAGAGAATTGTTCGGGCTTCGAAGAGGTTTGGGAACCTGGCTGGGATCACCAGTCAGCATCTGATAGAAGGGTTTTCCCAATTCAAGCCAGTTCTGCCTCCCAGAATTTCAGTATGAAATGGAAACGCATCACCTTTTTGGGACCTGAGTGATGAGTTTTGGGGCCTCAGCACTTCCTAAAAGCCATCTGCCAAATTTTAGAGGACTAAGACCACCCCATCCCACCCCCATCCATGCAAAGATTGTTCATGGAATGAAGAGAGTTGGGACACTTTGCTAAACCCTGGGGACACAAAAACAGAAAAGAAGAGACAGCAAGGTCCTGTCCTCAAAGATCTTACCTGCTTGTCTCTGGTCCTCTAGAAGCATACCCAGAATGAAGGCCAAAAGGATACAAGGTCCAGAAGAGGGAGAGTTGGTGCCCTGGAGCTATAGAGACAATCTTGGCCAGAGCAATCTTGTTTTTTGTTGATTTACTGAGTATAATTCATTCATCTCTGGCTTAAGAAATCTTACCTCAGGGCAGAACTGTTGCAAAATAAACTTTTTGGAAGGGACTGAAATTGAACTCACATTTGAGATAAACAATTATGGAATTGAGAAAGATTAAATGACTCAAAGCATTTTAGCTTTCTGACATGGTATATAACACATACTTTAAGGAAATTATGCCAAGTAGCCCTGACATGAGGGGTAACTAGGTGGCCCAGTGACCAGCCCTGGAGTCAGGAAGACTTGTCTTTCTGAGTTCAAATCTGTCCTCAGACAGTTTTATCGTCTGTAAAAAGAGCTGGAGAAGGAAATGGTGAACCTCTCCAGTACCTCAGCCAAGAAAACTACAATTGGATTTGAAAAGCGTCAGACACAACTGAGAATGACTCAATAACAACAACAAAGCCTTGATATAGTGGTTACAGGATCTGATTTTCTCTATTGTTTCATTTATTTTAGGTGAGAAAAAACACAATTTTGGGGGCTGTGTGGCTTTGTGCAACAAATGCTCATAAAGGTATTTATAAAATGGGTAACTTCTAAATTTTGTCATCAAGGAAACCTCTGTCATCCCCTTTCCCTAAGCAGGTTTCACTTATGGTATTTTAGACAAATAGCTATTCTGTATTAAAAGATCTTAAAGGAAAAAAGTTTCACATTCTCTTTAATAACCCAACCTTTTAGTCTTTTTTTCCCAACAATTTATTTCATTTTTATATTTTCTTATTATTTTGTTTTGCTGACATTTTGCAATCTGTGTTCCTTCTCTCCTCTGTCCCCAAGAATGGTACACATATTATCAAATAATACACATTTAAATGTTTTTCATCCAACCTTTTAGTCTTATTCAATCTTCTGTCTGTCTTGAGTCTCTTCTGTTTAATTTTCTTCTATTCACATTTTTTATTTCCTATAATTTTGTTTTTCCCAATTACTTGTTAAAACACTTTTTAACTTCCATTTTCTAAAATCCTGAGTTCCAGATTCTCTCTCCTTCCTGTTATATGTTATACATGAGCAATCATGCAAAACATTTCCATATTGTTCATGTTATGGCCTTCTGTTCACAATTGAGATTCTGGGGGGCAGCTGGGTAGCTCAGTAGATTGAGAGCCAGGCCTAGAGATGGAAGGTCCTGGGTTCAAATCTGGCCTCAGACACTTCCCAGCTGGGTGACCCTGGGCAAGTCACTTGACCCTCATTGCTCACCCTTACTGATCTTGGAGCCAATACACAGTATTGACTCCAAGACAAAAGGTGAGGGTTTAAAAAAAAATTTGAGATTCTGTTGTTATGAACATTATTTATTTGAGCTGACGCAGCTTATTGGGCTCCATAGACATCTAAAATGAGAATCTTTTCTGAACAACTTTTAAAAATATTTACCTCACAAATGTCCTTTGGAACCTCTTGGGCAGTCCAAAAGGTAGTAATAATCTGTAGACCTGCAGTTAGTTGTGAGGAGAGAAGACAGTGGCTCGTTATGGTTTGATGCTGCCACACCTACTGCGTTTGCTTCCCACCTCGAATGGGGCTGGTCCATTGGGTTCCACAAGTTCACCCCATGGGATACTAGTGGTAACATTGGTTGGGATTGATTTCGAGTGCTTTTGCTAATGACTGTTCCCCTCCCCCCATCCATCAGTTGATACCTCCCCATTATCAATTAACAGTGAACATTAGTTAGCTCTTATAAAGGAATATTTATCTGAGAAGTTGCAGCAAATAAAAAACCCATAAAAACATTCCCCTCAAAGTCTGGGACAGGCCATCTCCTCATGTATGTGCAGAGTTTAGGACAGTGATGGGCAAACTTTAAAGAGGGGGCCAAAGGAAATGCTCCTCTGTCAGTCTGTTTCTAAGGCAACTCTTTCAAAGTGTTATTGTATTGTATCCTACTCATTGTATTCGTCACATTAGGAATAATGTCCACGACTGGATAGAACATTTCAGGCACCCCCCTACCCATTCCCATCTGGCCAGAGGGCAGTAGTTTGCCCATCACTGGCCTAGGGGAAAAAAGGCCCAAAGTTAAGAGACATCATGTGGCCAAAGGGCAGATTCCTGTTAGGAGTCCTTTTCTTCCTTCTTGGGGCCTCAAGAAGTTCCTCTTTGGGGTCTATAGGGCTCTTTTGGGCTCAGGATCATCAGCCTTTGTATAGAATCTTGAAGTTTTCTGTCTTCAGACTGTTGTCCTGCAATATTGCTGCCATCTCATAGGGAAGTTCAAAACTTCTGACTCTCTGAAGGTCACAAGGTTTCCTGAGGTCATGGAGGAGGAGGTGGAGATTATTTTCCTCCCACCTCAATTTCCCCTCCATGGGCTGGCTGGAACTGCTCCACCATTGCACTGGCCTGCTATTAGAATCCCAGATTCCAAATAGATTTGCTATTTTGTCAAAAGCTCAGGGGATTTGACTCTTCCCTAATTATAATCCCAATCCAATTCCCATGTATATAACTTCTCTCATTTTGTCCAGTGGCTCAGAGCATTTCACTGATTCCACAATGATCAAGGACCTTTTCTGGTTCACTAATGATATCCAAGAATTGTTCATGCCTGTTTTACACTTTTGATAACTTGATTAAGTAATCCCACCATATCTCATTCCGTCCTCTTATCTCTGACTCTCACCCCCCATAGATACCCACTACATTCTGGCCAAACTGGGCCGCTGACCATCATCCATATTGCTCTGCACTGCTCTATTCCTATATATTCTCTGAGACCCTAATCAGGAACCTTCCTTCTACCCAGGCCATCCCTCTTATGAATCACTTGGTATTAAGCATTACTTGTATATATGTGATCCTGGGATGTAAGGACACTGGATGGCTAATGTAAGTTCTCTGAGGGCAAGGAAAGTCTTTTGTCTGTTACTGGGCACATGCTGGTACTTAAGAAATTCTTACTGATTAATTGTGATTATTGTGAGATATTGGTAAAGGTTGAGAATACCTGTTAGGGTGACCAGACTTCCTCTGGGGTTTGTGTTCTTTCTTTGAGACTTCATGTTATTTGACTTTTTTGTTGCTATAATGTAGTTATTTTTAGTATTTAGTTAGTATATTTAGAAGATAAACATAGGCGTCTTTTTCAAATGATTTAAATATACCTATAGTTTTCAATTTTTAGAACTCTAGTCTAGATTTGTTAACATTCTTCTTGAAAACCTTTTACAAGCCAGGCGTGGTGGTAGACACACATAATTCCTGCTTCTGGGGAGGTTGAGGGAACTTTGGGTAAGGCCTGACCCATTGAGGTGGCAACAAGAAGGTCCCAGCCCAGGTGGAAATAGAGAAGATTCAGAGCTCCTGGGTCTATATCATGAGATGGAGGGGACAAGGTCATGACTGGCTTTTGAACTTCTGTCCTGGGTACTATAGGAAGACTTGGGTTCAAAAACAGGAGAATATCTTTGAGGGCTCTTACTTAACCCATTACTAGATTAGTAAACCTTGTTTCCTTACCTTTTATGCAGAAAGGGGGAAAATAGCCCACAAGTGTCATAAGTAAGTAACAAACCAAAAAGTACATTTGGGAAAGATTCTATAATAAATGGAGGGAAATTGTCTTGAATCTAGAGAAGTTTGGCACTTGGAGCCATCATTATAACATTATTATGGAGTCACAAAATGTAATGCCTAACCCTGATTCCAAAGGATGATGATGGATGCCAGAACCCAGCTTCCAAATGAAAGCCGAAAGATGCAGGACAAGGAATAAGATGAACTATTTTGGATAGGCTTGGCCAACATAGGAATTTGTTGCTTGTACATGAGTTTTTTGTTACAGAACTGTTGGGGGAGATTTTGGAGAGGATGAAGAGGATAGATTTCTTTTGGGGGGGGGGGGGGGGGGTTACATTATGACTGACTAAGCTGGGCCATGAATAGGGCAATCTTGTTTGATGATAGGCAGTTACTTCTGTTTCCCAATTATGAAATGCTGTGTATGTCAGTAGCCATCCAGCCCACCCAGGTTCAAAAGGAAGGAAACCCCAATATAACAGACCCAACAAGTGGTGTTCAAGCCTCCTAGTTGGAAGACAGCCAAGAAGGGAGCCACTGTGCCTCCTGAGGCCACTCGGTCCATTTTTGGACAGCTGTGTCATCAGTGGCCATTATGCCATTCATATAGCTTAAAAAACAAAAACAAATCCTCTTTTTGCTGTTTGTAGCTTCCCTTGCCAGTTCATTCTGTGAAAACTAACATGCTAGACCGTATTTTTATAGTACTGTGTCTCACTTTTAAATTCATTCTTTATCTGATCTTGTTTCCATCTTTTGTGCATTTTCATTTAAAAATCTGACTTTGTTAATTAGTTCCTTTGTATCAACTTGAGTCTCCTCAATTTTTCCCCATCCCTGGAGTTGTTTGCCTGTGTGGCTTCAGATTTTCATTCTGAGTATTTTCTCTCCCTTCTGGACTGACTTTCTCTGAAACATTTTCTTCCACAGGTTTTTGTCCATCTTTCTCTGAAATGTGCCCTGAAACCTATCCCCAAATCCAAGATGCATGTCACTGCCCAGATTTCCCTTGTCACAAACTCTAGAATGGAGCCTCTGGTCACTTTTCCACCAGGGTTCCCATTATTTATTATTTATTATTTTTCCTTTTCAGTGAAAATGGACTCCGTAATAGTATTCTTCCCACCTTTGGAAGATTAACCGCCTTCTTTTGCCCACAGATGTTGGTCCAATTGGCATTCCCATCACCATTTATATTATGCCTCTTTTTTAAGGTTGGGATCTATTCCCTAAACACATAAATTTCCTTTTTTCTTCTGATCAAGATTTCTTGATCTAGGAGTTTGTTTGTTTCATAGACTCCTTTGACAGTCCAGTGAAGATACTTTTCAAAATAATATTTTGAGAATCAGATCCTGATTTTCAGAATAAATATGTAGGATTACAAGGGAAAACAATTATTATTGAAATACAGTCAAAATTGTTTAAAGAACAAGCTGACAAGACCCTACGTTATAAGAACCTATTTTCTAGGTAGTCTATCATATATCAACAACAAAATCACTCCTCTTTCTTCCCCTTAGACTTTTGCCCAAATATTCTTTCCTCATGCTAATCTCTTTGGTTCCTGGATTTCCTCCTATAAAAATACTTTCTTAATATATAATGTTATCTCACTCCGTCCTCATATTCCTCATATTTACTCAAATTTATTGGGAAATTTCATCAGTGATAAGAATCTTTACATCTGGAATAATGCCTTTCTCTAATGTATATGTACATTTGAAGATAGGTCTTTCAGATATTTAGGATGTTTAGAGGTAGAGGGAGGGAACAGAGAAAATAATCTTTTCTCCTCTTTGCTGAAGTTATGTTAATTTTCTATTTATTTCCGACATAAAGAGATAGATCCTTCTTTTTAAAAAAGTCAAACTTTAAAGACTTAAAAAAGAAAGTTTCCAAAGTTTCTACTTTGAATTGTTTGAAATTTAGATTGACCTGTTTCCCCCTCTGAACCCTTTACCCACTGCTGTTTGTGGTTGACTTATTTTTCCAATTACCATAGAGATGAAAGATACTCTCCAACTTTTAACTGGGCAGATTTACATGTTGGGCTCTTGGCTCTTTGCAGTGAAAAGTGCAAAGATAAGTAGTTAGTTATTCCTTGATAGTCTTTGCCCTAGTTAGAGCAGCTTCATAGGATCCAAATAGAAAGCTGCAAAAGCCATCTAGTCCAACCCTTCATTTTACAGTTGAAGAAACTGAGGCCCATGGGAGTCCCCCTGTTTAGTGAGAGGGCTAGATAAGGGGCTTTTCCAAGGTTCCTTCCAGCTCTGTATCTGGGATCCTTATGAGCTTTACTAATAGATTGGGGAATTTAGTGGTAAATCTCTAAGTTCCCTGCCAGATCAGTAAGACAGGCTCAGTTTTATTTCTTTAAAGAAGATTCTCGGGGGCAACTGGGTAGCTCAGTGGATTGAGAGCCAGGCCTAGAGACGGGAGGTCCTAGATTCAAATCTGACCTCAGACACTTCCCAGCTGTGTGACCTTGGGCAAGTCACTTGACCCCCATTGCCCACCCTTACCACTCTTCTGTCTTGGAGCCAATACACAGTATTGACTCCAAGATAGAAGGTAAGGGTTTAAAAAAAAAGAAGAAGATGATTCTCATTAGGAGGGTAGAGAATAGCTGGCACTAGGGTCTGCTCCCCTGGCCTGTTCAGATCCTTTACTGCCTAGCTCTTAATAACTTTTTAAAATCTAAATTAATCCTTCCTCTCTAACACTTTTCGGTTAGTAACCAATCTTCTCTGCTCTGCCAGAAAACAGGGAATATAGGAGGTGAGAAATAAAGAGGAAAATCTGGACATCTTTTGGCTGGCAGGGCCACTTGTCAGGAAGTGCTCCTGTTAAATGTCTTTAGCAGCCAAGGATGAATGCCATCACATAATTCCTTTGAACCTAGGACCACTAGAGTGGTGTTTCTGTACATGGCCATTAGCATGAGAATGACAGACGATAATTGAATGATGTGTCTGTCCTTGTCTCCCTGACTAAATTGTAAGTCCTTTGAGGGCAGGGACTTTGCTTAGTTAGCATCCAGCTGGGCCTACAGAGTCCTGGATCCAGAGCTGGAAGGGACCTGGGAGGACTTCTAGGCTAGTCCCCACCTTTACAGATGAGGGAACCAAGGCCCAGAGGAATCGTAGGATTTAACCAAATGCACTCAAGTAACCAGCACCAGAAGGGCCCTTGGGAGAGGACTGCCTCTGCACAACAGGTGCTCAGGATGTATTAAAGAGAATGGTGGATGGTCCAGTCAGCATTGGGTAAGTTGACAGTAAAACTGGGGAAGGTCAGGCCTTATTGATGGCTTTTTTCAGGAAGGTGTAAACCAGCATTTATTAAGCCCCCTTAATGTACCAGGCACTGGGGCTACAGAAACCTTAATGAATCTATACCTGTCATTCTTTTGGGGAAGACTGCAAGTACAGGATGTTAACATTGGTTTCCTTCAGAAAAGCTGTAAGAACTGCAAAGAAGTTGGAAGTAATTGTGTTAACAAGTTCATTTTGATCATGCCAATAACGTTCCTACCTGGTGGAAGAATGCTTTCAAAGTGAAAGTGCCTTCTACCAGAGGTAGGGATAGATTTATGCTCTCGATAAGATTCAGTATCCCATTCTCCACCCCCTCTCCCCCACTGAGTTCATTGTGGTATAATTTAATACCTTTTAAGACTAATTTTTGTCAGTGGGTATACTTCCTACGAATCATACAAGATGGTAAGCTTTCCATACCTGAGATGACTTCATGAGTTTGCTCTGACCAGAAACAAACGTGACACCTTTCTTCAATTCATTGAGCATTTATTGTGGTAGGTCCTGATACAAAGACAAAAAGGAAATGTTCCTTGGCCAAAGTGAGCTTATATTCTAATAGGAACAAGCCTAATGCACAGAAATAAGTAATAGAAAATACATCAAAACAGGAAATAAAGCAATTAGGTTGTCAAATCCTGAACAAGTCATTTAGCCCCTCTGTGCTTTAGTTTACTTATCTGTCAGGCTTAGGACTTCTGTGGTCCCTTCTCACTCTTAAATCTGTGATCCTCTCATTTCAGGAAGGAGGGACAGAGGGTATCAGGCAGCATCTGTGAGAGAGGGGACACTTGAGTAAACTTTGAAGGGATTCCAAGGATAATCTCCAAACTTAGCCAGCCTGGTCCTTAGGTGCCTGTCTGTCATCAGGTTCAAATTTAAAGCCTTCCCAGTTTGGCAGAACATGCTCTAGTTGGTGCTTTGCTAGCATAGTCTTAACTCCAGGAGGCCTCTACTCCACAAGAAGGCATCCGAGTAGACTAATGGTAGGGTAGTAATCCAGCATGATTTGATATGTGAAAGTTCACAGCATCAGGCCACAACTAGTTCCCAGGGCATGATAATTTTTAAGTGTAGCATTTGATCCTTGTATTATCTATGACAGTATTTAAGCCGTTCATTCTAAAAAATGAAATTATTAATCTTTTTTTGCCATTCAGAAATGTTGCTTTTTTTTTTTCTCCTTAACTTTTAGGAAGGACAGACGATCCTTAGCAGGCATTTTTCAGCAAGCATCTAGCCAACTGATGTAACAATGGTACTAATACTGGGCCGCAGACTAAACAGAGAGGATCTTGGGGTGCGTGATTCCCCAGCAATTAAGCGTAAAGTGTTTGAAATGGACCCCAAATCTCTCACAGGCCATGAGTTTTTTGACTTTAATTCAGGATCATCCCATGCTGAAAACATACTCCAGATATTTAATGAGTTCCGAGATAGTCGCTTGTTCACTGACGTCATCATTTGTGTGGAAGGGAAGGAGTTCCCATGCCATCGGGCCATCCTCTCAGCATGTAGCAGCTATTTCAGAGCCATGTTTTGTAACGATCATAGAGAAAGCCGAGAGATGCTGGTGGAGATCAATGGCATTTTGGCTGAAGCAATGGATTGTTTTCTGCAGTACGTTTATACTGGAAAGGTCAAAATCACTACTGAGAATGTCCAATATCTCTTTGAGACGTCCAGTCTCTTTCAGATCAGTGCCCTGCGTAATGCCTGTGCCAAGTTCTTGGAGAAACAACTGGATCCTTGCAACTGCCTTGGGATCCAGCGCTTTGCTGACACACACTCCCTGAAGACCCTCTTCACCAAATGCCGGAATTTTGCCCTGCAGATGTTTGAGGATGTGTCCCAACACGAGGAGTTCCTGGAGCTTGGCAAAGACGAGCTCATCGATTACATTGGTAGTGATGAACTGGTGATTGGCAAGGAAGAAATGGTTTTTGAAGCCGTCATGCGTTGGGTGTATCGGGCAGTTGACCTGAGGAGGCCATTGTTGCAGGAACTTCTGACCCACGTGAGACTCCCTCTCCTACATCCCAACTACTTTGTGCAAACTGTTGAAGTGGACCAATTAATCCAGAATTCTCCTGACTGTTATCAGTTACTACACGAAGCCAGACGGTACCACATCCTTGGAAATGAGATGATGTCACCAAGAACAAGGCCACGAAGGTGAGCAACTTTTCAAAGCTGTAGAGTAAGGCCTACCTCTGCATTTGGAACCTAGGTGACTTTGGCCAAGTCAGCCAGCTTTCCTCAGCTTCTAACCTTCCTCCTTTATAAAGCGATGGATGGGGAGATCCTTCCCTACTCCAGACCTGGGATCGTGTAAGTCCAGTCACTTCATTTGTCTTGGCCTCAGGTTTTTTTTTTGTTTTTTTTTTTTTGTTAATTTTTTTAAAAATCCTCATCTTCTGTCTTAGAATCAGTACTGTGTATTGGTTACAAGGCAGGAGCGCAGTAAAGGCTAGGCAGTGCCTAGTCATAGAGGTTAAGTGACTTGCCCACTGTCATACTGCTAGGAAGATCAGATTTGAACCCAGGACCTCCCATCTGTAGGCCTGGCTCTCTTATCTACTGAGTCACCTAGCTGCCTCTATTGCCTCAGTTTCTTTATCTGTAAAATGAGTGCATAGATGAGATGATTCTTTGGGTCCTTCCAACTCTATTCCGTGATCCCATCAGATTACTTCTCTGAATTCTGTAAAATGAAGATTTGGGCCTGGGTGGCCTCTGATGTCCCTTCCAGGCTAGATCTGTGGTCTTACAAATCTTAAAGGCCAGTGGGAAGAATTGTTTTTTCCTCATAGAATCTTGGTGTAGTCAGCACTGTGCTTATTCCATGTCTGGTTTTCCTTGACTTTATAGATGGTTATGGAATTAGGTCATTCATAGCAGGGCTTCAGAGAGGAAACTCCTCAGAAAAACCTAATGAAACTGCTGGTTCTTCTCAGACATCAGCTGTACCAGGATGGGGCTGCCCAAGTACAGGCAAGTCTTGACTGGGGGTGGGGGTGGGGGTGTTTTCAGATCATAAGGCCGAAACAATAGTTCTGCAGGCTATATTGGAGCTCAGTTTTGCCCCTGGATAAACTTATTCATTTGAGCCTGAAACCCCAAGAAATTCTGAGTTGTGCCAGGGAGGCTGTACTTCCCTTGAATCCTTCAGAGTTGCTGGGGCCGTTAGAAGACCCCACACATTGCCCTTCTCCTCCTCTTTAAGTGTGAAGCAGACAAAAGCTTGGGTGGCCTCTCTGGAGCTGCTTCCTGTATATGCTCCTGATGAGGTGTTTTTTCCCCAGTGGAGAGCATGAAGCAGTGCTTGAGGGAGACTCCCTGGCAAATTATTGGCAGAAAGAAGTCCTAGGGACAGCAGTTTTAGCTGGCATTTCTGTGGTGATTTATAGATATCTCTTTTGAGCCTCACAAGAACCCTGTGAGATAAGTGCTAGTGTAGTCCACATTTTGTAGATGGGGAAACCGAGGCACATAGCATGGAAGCAGTTTGTCCAGGATCACACAGGTACTGACTGAGGTAGGATTTGAACTGACATCCTGACTCCAAGCCCAATGTCCTGTCTGATAAATCACCTTGATTTAGTTGCCACAGCTATAATTCCTCATCCCATCCCACTTCCCCTTTTTTAGGAAAATATTTTTACCTATAAAATCCAGATCTGGGGAAGGATACACAAAAAGGATACACAGAAAACACTTTTGCACATTTTTCTTCAGCTGCTTTTGGAGTCAGAGTAGCAAATAAATATGGTATTTGATAAGTTCTTATTATAGCATATTGTTACGAAGGTTAGAGAACAGGGCCAGGGAATTTTTGAAGAGAGAGCAATAGAGAACATTAGTCATATGTCCCAGTAGTGGGTCCAGATACCCTAGCATCACCCACATGAAAAACTCCTTTTCAGATGGTCCCAGACTATTACATTTGCTTTGAACCTGCTTCATTATCATAGCTAACATTTCTGTAACACCTTCTGTGTGCTCTACAGGGAGACAAACGAACATGCAGAGAAATTAATACAAAATAATTTGAACATGAGGCAAGCCCTCAGGAGAACAGGGGCTCTTCATCTTGGGAGGGGGATCCTAAACCCCTCTATCAGTCAGTCTGGAGAGACCTGTGGATCTTCTCAGAATCTGTTTAGAAATGCAAATAATAAAATACTGACAATCACAAAGGGAACTAATTACTCCAAAGGAGAGTTAACAAAATATATACATATATATATTTTGTTAAATACATATATTTAAATAATCTCATAGGAAGCAGCTAGGTAGCTCAGTGAAGTGGACTGAGAATTAGACTAGAGATGGGAGGTCCTGGGTTCAAATTTGGCCTCAGATACTTGCCAGCTATGTGACTCTGGGCAAGTCGTTTAACTCCCATTGCCTAGCCCTTACCACTCTTTTGCCTCAGAACTAATACACATTACTGATTCTAAAACAGAAGGTAAGTGTTAAAAACAAACAAACAAACAAAAAAAACACACACAAAAAAAAGAGTTCTTAGACCCAGGGTAAGAACCCCTGAATTTGATCAGCCTGGCTTCCCATAGGAGGTGATTATTTGAGCTGAGGAGTCTTAACTTAGCAAAGCTAAAGTGGGAGTGTGCTTCAGGCTGTGGGGATGGCCTGTGCTAAGAGGTGGAGTCTAAGAGTAACTGAAGCCAGTTTGGCTCTCCTGGATCACTGGGGAAGTCAGGCCAAGGACTAACATTCCCTGCCTTCACTTTAATGGCTGGCTTCCTCTGTGCCTTTAGAATATAATTTGACTTCTAGGAACCATTTTTTAGAACTCTGAATGGCTACGCCTCCTTTGTAAAGTGAAGTGGACCTCTTTTAATCCTGTTTTTCTAAAGACTCTTGGATCAGAATTGTTACCAAGTTAGAATAATACAGTATAAGAAGTGCTCTTCTGAGAGTGTACTGGGCTCAGTAAAGCTATTGTGAGCAGCCTGTCTGCCTGACTTGGGTTTTCTGCCTAATGATTGTACAAAGGAATTCTGGAGGCCTAAAATCTTGGAGTTGGAAGAGGCTTCCAGGGCCACCTGATTCAGCCCAGGCCTGGCAGAGGAGATTTTTCTCCACTACTCCCTGCCAGGAGGTCATGCAGAGGGCTATGGAAGGCCTTGAGTGCAAGGAAATCCTCCAACTCCCAAGTACCCCATTTCTTTCATTGTCTTGGTTTACAGTTCCTTTTCATCCTCTTTGCTGTCATTGGAGTGATTTTTCCTTTTAAATTTTTTAAGAAATGTGAATATTTCCTTATACTAAGAAGAATGGAAAGTACTAGTTGTACATGAAACCATGGCTCAGCTGCATTTAGTCTCTTCTTTGAATAGGACTAACCTCATCCCCTCAGGACATTGTAGATGTTTTTGGACCCTTTTCTTCCTACTCTTTTTTTGCATCAGTATGATTACTAGTCCCTTCTCTCTCCCTAGAATCAGAATGACCTAAGAGATCACCTGGTTTTTAGGTCCCTTGTTTCACCTGAGATAACTGAGACCAGAGCAGTACAGCTACTTGCCTGAGGACACCTAGCTCCTTGGCAACAGAGCTAAGATTAGAGCTCAGATCTCTGTGGAATGCTTTGAGATTTACAAAGTCCCTAAGTCAGTATCTTTAGAGAAGTAGTAGAGATACTGTTATCCCTATTTTTCAGATAAGAAAATGAAGGCTCTGGGGCTTCTAAGGTGTGGGAGATGGGATTCCAGCTCATGGTTTTCTCCACACTTTATCCTGTCCCCTCTTGCATCTCGAGGAATTCCATCATCTTCTGGGAAACTTCATCTGTGCCAAATAGCCTTTAAAGCCTTCCATTGATTCTCCCTTTGCTGTGGAAAATAAAAGAAGGATTCTGGGCATTTTCAGTGTGTAAATTTCATGTTGAAAAATTTTCCTCCACCCTCCTGACATAAGGAATCTTTCTCTGTGGCTGTGTCCATCCCCCCCCCCCCCCAGCCTTTGTTTGGGGTTTCACAGGTTTTCATAGAGTTTATGAATTGTGAAAGACCATTTAGAGAATAAAGAGTCTTTTTATAGCTTTAAAAGTAAAACTTTCTAATAAGTTTCTCAAATGTGCCAAAGTCTATAAACACTGGCTATTCAAAAGTGCTATAGGCCCAGTGGAGAGAGGATGGGCCTGGAGGTA
Source organism: Gracilinanus agilis (assembly GCF_016433145.1). Classification (NCBI taxonomy): domain Eukaryota; kingdom Metazoa; phylum Chordata; class Mammalia; order Didelphimorphia; family Didelphidae; genus Gracilinanus; species Gracilinanus agilis. The sequence continues at coordinate 505,626,648 of NC_058133.1, read as the reverse complement.
GGAAGTCCTGGATTCAGATTCTTCTGCTAGAACAAAGACCTCGAGACCTTAGGAGCCATTGTGCGTTTTGAACAGAAGAGGAACAGTGAGATGTGCTTTAGGAGTATGATTTGGCACCTGTGTGGAAGATGAATGGGAGGCTTTAGGGATGGAGGTTAATGAGGTGGGCCAGAACTGGGCCTAGGGAGGTGAGTGTTGGGTAGAGAGAAGGAGAGAGGCCGGATCTGTAGGACTCAGCCCTTGTTTGGACACATGAGATGAATTGAGGAGAAAAGAAGTTCTGTTCTGGACCACTTACCATTCCCTTAGATCATTGAGTGGAAACTCTTGCCAGGAAGTTGTTGAGAAAGTGTCTCTCCCTAGTAAAGATGAGTATGCAGGAGAAAAAGGCTTAGCCTGAATGGGGGGGATGTCCAAAAGGCATCTCAAATAGTGAGATGTGTAGATCTCCCCTTGGCCTGCTTCAAAGATAAAATAGAGCTAGAGGGAGAACTTTAGGCCATTTTAAGTGAGTCTCAGTGCACAATTTTCCAGTCATAGTCTTAAGATCGCTATTCATTCTCTCAACTTGGCCTGAACTCTGGGGATGATACCATACACGGAATTTGGGAGTGATCCCCAAACAAGAATAAATTTGAGACAAAACAGAATCGGTTAAATGAGTTCCCCTATCTGAATCAATTTGTCCTGACAGACCAAAGTGAGGAATGATCTCTTTTAAGAGCATCTTTTGAGTACTTACAAATTGACTTCATCACTATGCCCAAGGCTGGACATTATAAATTTTGTCTGGTCATAATGGATCAGCTGAACAGATGGCCAAAAGCATTTCCTAGCTCCAGAGCCACAGCAGCTTTTGTTGCTAAGGTTCCCAAAATGTAATGATTAAAATGGGTTTGAATATAAGAATTTTTTAAAATTGTTGTGGTTGCCATTTATAAAAATTAAAGTTAAACTATAAGTCAGTAGTCTGTTAGTAGCTTTATTTACAGCAAGGTAGAGATATTAAAGTGGGAAATATAGGAAGGAAGTAGAAAAATATCACCCAGCTAAAAATACCCTAAGTCCTAATCCTAGTGCCTCCAGACCGTGAATGCGATTCTCATCAGAATCCAAAGTCCAGATCAGGAAGCTGAAATCTGAAGAGCCAAAGACACTGAGAAACTGCTGAGAACCTTCAGTGCACAGGAGCTCATGCTCTCTAGGATAAAGGCCACCAAGAATTCCAAGAATCTGCCAAGCAATGAATGAATATGAATCTCTCTCAGGTTCCCACTTATATAGTTTTCTCCACCCATCAGCTCTCCTGTCATATCTCAGGAATTTCAATTTGCCTAGCACTAGAGGGTGGGGCAGTGCTTGTGGCCTTTTAGGGCATGAACTTTATTTGTTAGTGACTTACTAAGTGTTAAGTAGAGGTACTTTAAGTTCTTGATTAAATTAAACTAGACAAAGGTAATAAAAATCCCCTTTCACAATTCGTTTGGGTGGCTCTATCCCCTTATCTCCTCTCTCTGCTTCCAAGTTGGAGACCTGTTCTCTTGGGGCTTCTCACTCATGGCTTTAGGTATGACCTTGATGCTTAGAACTCCAAAGGCTCTAACCTCTCCTGTTTCTGTGGATGGCACTACCAGCCTTCATTCATTCTGGGAGTCTTCTTTTATTCATCCATCTCCATGGAAGTTGTCAAGCCTCCCTCTGGGTTGTCTGTGCCACCCATTTACCCCTTTGTCACCACTTAGGCACAGACATAGAAGGCAGCATGAACCATTTGGAGATTAGAAGGCCAATGAAGCCAAGATTTAGATCCTTCTTTATCTGGGGCAGCATCTAAGTTAGGCCTTGAAGGAACTAAGTCTAAGAAGCAGGTAGGAGGGAATGGATCCTGGGCACGGAGGTGGGAACTGTGATGTGGAGTTGCAAGGACTCAAGTTATCTGGTTTGGCCGTATTAGAGAGGGGAGTGGGAAGTAACAGGAGAGAAGTCATGGAAAGGGAGGCAGAACCCAGATGGTAGAGGGCTGTGGAGGGGAAGGTTTTTGAGCAGAGGAGAGACAGTCAAGTGCCTTTTGGCCCATATGCAGGAGGAGGAGCCAGGAAGCAGACTTGAGGAAGCTGTGAGGATGTCACCTGTGTACCTTGAGTCGGTCATACTAAACCTTGTCCGTGGATGGGGCAGGGGAGCTCAGGATAGAATCAGCTGTATGTTGGTGTCTTCCTTACTAAGAGATGAGAGATTGGTGGACAGGGTGGGTGTCTTGTTTCATCTCTGGATTCTGCAATGCCACATTATGCATCTCAAATGCCTGTTAAATTGTTCACTTGAATACTGTCATCTGTGAGAGATAGAATCTACCCAGCTAAGGCTGGTGCAAACCTGGGCCTGGAGTTGAGGTCTGATTAAGAAGGCATTACATTGAAAAGGAGAAAGAAACCGCTTGTGGAATTCTGATAAGCTTGGCGATGGAGAACAGTGGCAGCCCCCTCAACCACATTCTCTCCAGCTTTGGATAGGAGCATTATTTAATTTTTTAATAATATTGTTTAATAATAGCCTGGAGGAAAGGGTTTGAGGGTTGAAGCCATATTTCCATAAAGCCGAACTCTCCTCACTCTGTCTTGCTTGTTCAGTGCTACTTGTCCATATGGGCTAGGAGTGGGCCTCTAAAGCCAAGGTTAGAATTGGGTGGCCTGTCCTCTCCTTTTCTGATGTCACTAGAGGAAGAAGAGTCCACAAGGGTACTATCAACTTGTCCCTCTTACTTGCTATCCCAGTGAATGCTCTGTCTTCTAGGTTGAGTTGACCTAATTCCATACTCGTCCAGGAAGAGGGGTAGAGATATTTGGAGGAATCTAATTTCCAATTACATTGACTTTTAAGGTATAAGTTGACCAAGTTTAGATCCCATGGGTCTTCCTGGACATCCCAAGAGATGGAAGCATTATACGGTTTTATATAGCCCGCCATGTGGAAAACCATGTAATTTAACAGAAATATAAATGTTAGTTATCTCTCTTCTTTTAACTTGGTTGATATATTGGTTGTTTTCCTTTATTCTTTAAAGGAATTTCTCCTCTCTGGATAGGCAAAGAGTGGAGTGGGAGAGGGAGTCTTGAGAAAGAAAGGTCATGTAAAGATAAAAGATATCAGGCCCCTCCGTTTTGTTTGTTTGTTTGTTTGTTTTGTTTTGTTTTTGTTAAGTAAAAGTGTTAGCTGAGTGGAGGAAACATTTATTGGATCATGCATCTTAACTAGCAACAAATCCCAGTCTCTACATTACCAAAATAATAGGGCTTGTGTAAAATCCTAATATTTCTAAGCTGTAGACATTTTCAGGTCCAGACATAGTTCTATTTCTCAATTCTATCGGACCCTTGTTTTGGGTTGATAATGCATGTCAGTATATATCTAGCAAGTAGCTGAAAGCACGTTGTAGATGCTTAGAATCCTGTATAACAATGGTATAATACCCCACTCTCCTTGTTCCAAGCTTGCCGTGATGGCTTAGGTGGCAATTTGTTTGCTTAATAGTGCTGAATCATTTACAGTTTTGTAAGCCAATCCCTTGTAGTTCTTGGTTTAGGGTCATTGCAAATATTTCCTACCTGGGCAGTTGGAAAGGAAAAGGTAAGGTTACAAGATAACCCATACTGTCCCCTCTCATTCCCCCATACCTGCAGGAGGCAGAGGAAAAGAAGAAAATGCAAGATCATTCAACATAAAAATAAAGATGAGTCCAGTCTTCTGGCTGTTGTGCCCTATTCCCCCTCATGAAAACTGATTCTGACCTTCATCATTCTAGGTGACCTTCACTGTCCCTCTTGTGCTCTGGCCTTTACAGGGATTTTATGTGAGACCAAGATTATCCTTTCTAGTTTGTTTTCAGTACTTTTTACAAGTGTGGATCCCTGGAGTTGGCCATTAATACTGAACCATCTTTGCCTTCATCTCAATGACTGCTCCATGTTAAAGAAGAGTAGCCTTAGAGCCAAAGGTCTTGCAGTGGGGTTTTGACTCTGTTCCATTAGGGGGTGATTGTGTCTCATTTAATCTCTGGGCCTCAACTTCTTTGGAATGAGGAGGTATTCTTTAGCTCTCTCTGATCATCATCTCCTCCAGCTCTAAACTGAGGAGGCTGTGACGTCTCTTGAGGCCAAGTTTTTATTCTCTACCTTTGGTTTTTCATTGCCAACGAGGAGGCATGGCACCCAGTCCATGGTCCTTGTGTAGTGTCTCCTGAGCACACGCACACACACACATCAAAAAAAACCAAACAAACCCAAACCAGTGCTTTAGAACTTGGTGAAGGATTTTTGAAAATGTATGTATTCTCTGCTTTCTCTGCTTCACTGACCCCATCTCAGAACTCTAGGAGTCATGAATTGGTGAGCATTTATTAAAGGCTTACGCTGTTAGAAACTGGAGTTTTGCAAGAACATTGCTTGTAATTAGGAGAAGGAAGGAGTATGACATGTATAAGGAAATACATTCAGGCACCCAGCAGTCAGAGTGATTGTGAATGGAGACATGCTCTTTGTCATGACAGAGCTACGATTGATTTGATGATTGCTATTTTCAGAACAGTGAAGAAGGAAGGAGAGTAGCTGGAGTGAAAGGGCAGGAGGCCATGGGCTCAGGAGGCCTCTTCTCATGTCTTGGCAGAAATCTGGAAGGGGAAATATGATCTGAGGCTCCAGCTTGACTTGATGGGTTGAGCTAAGTTTTCACAGCCATTTTTATTGCAGTGAACCAAGTACATCTACCAGTGTATATTTTGGTGTTCAGGAAATAGACAATGTCCGTCTAGATCACTGCACTCTCTGATTTTAAGTTGATTGTGAATATTTCCAGTGATCTAACAGTTCTAAGCTTTTCAGGTCTAAAACAATCTGGGTGATTTTCATTGGAAAAATTATTACCCGATTCTACCTAATTCTGGGTTGTATCTCATACCCAGCAACCCTATGTGTGTCCACTAACTCAGGGAGTACATTTTCTGATTTGAAGGTAGACTAAATCACATTTTACTTTTGCTTTGCTTGTCATGATTGTTCCTCATGTCCCTTTTTAACATTCTTTTTAGATCAACTGGCTTCTCAGAAGTGATTGTGGTTGTTGGAGGGTGTGAGCGAGTTGGGGGCTTTAATCTTCCATACACTGAGTGCTACGATCCTGTTACTGGCGAGTGGAAATCTTTGGCCAAGCTGCCAGAATTTACCAAGTCGGAATATGCTGTGTGTGCCCTGAGGAATGACATTCTTGTCTCAGGTAAAAATGTTTGCATAATTAAAGATGGTTTTTAACAGTAGGATAGCTTCTTGCTGAGAACATTCATAAAAGACAAGTATTTCTCCATATCTGAGATAAATTGGATTTTTTAAAAAATCAACTCAATTTTATAAACAGATGAATTAAAGAGAGAAGATTTGCTTGACAAAAACATTATTTTATAAAAAGATTTGCTGGAGAATTCCTCTAAATATGCTTCTGAAGTCAGGCCTAGAGACTGGAGGCCCTAGGTTCAAATCCGGCCTCAGACACTTCCCAGCTGTGTGACCCTGGGCAAGTCACTTGACCCCCATTGCCCATCCTTACCACTCTTCCACCTAGGAGCTAATACACAGAAGTTAAGGGTTAAAAAAAAATAAATATGCTTCTGAAGTACATTTAAAATTTGCTTTAATCACAGTCTTCCACTTCTCTTCAGAATTATTTTGAAATGTCTCTTTGTCGAATATAGCATCCACTGTCAAACTTGGTTGTTCAAGTGACAGCAAGCATATATTAAGTGCCTACAATGTGCTAAATGTCAGTAATACAGATATGAAAAAGGAGATGGTCCCTGCTCTCACAAAAATTACTTTCAAATGGGGGGGAGGTGACAATATATTACTATAATGACTTCTCTATATACATCTAAACATATGTAGAGAATAAAGATGTGTCCAGATTGTTGTTCATTGTTTGCTTAGATTATCTAGATACAAAGATTGTGACAGGGTGCTAGTAGTAGGGGTGATCAGGAAGGGCTTCAGTCTGGGTCACAAGGGGAAGGGAGAAAGATTGATGTGTGATCAGTTTGATTGACCTGATTTTTTTCCTCTTCTTTTTTGTTTGTTATAAGGGATGGTTCTGAGTAGGGTTTGGGAGATGTTGGGAAGCAAAGGTGGTATAAAGATAAAAGATTTCAATAGGAAAAATTTAAAGGAATAAGAATACCTATGCAACCAAACTTTTCTTGTTGCCTCTAGTTTGTTTTCTGGAATTGTTCCCAAAAATATGAAAATGAAATTTTAATTATCTTTAAAGCTTCCTAGATCTGTTGCAGTCTTTACCTTTGTTTGCTCTGTCTTTTACTACTCTTAGCCACTGAAATCAAGAGGAAAAATCTTGCTTAAGGATAGTAGAGGCACTGGCAATTTTTTTTACTGTGTGAACAAAAATATATGACCTTTTGATACTTGATTTAGTCTACTTGAAATAAAAGTAACTTTTCCCTACCTTAGTTTTAAAAAGCCACTCTACCAAGAAATGAACATGAAGATGAGGTGAGATTCCTTAGGGCTTTGTTCTTCTCTTCTCTTCACCAGCTAAGCCTTCTCCTCTTAGTGGGAACTAATGGGGACATGCTGGGGACAAGCAGAGTGACAGATTCTTCATCAGCCTCCAACTCCAACTAGGAACTCCAAAGAACAAAGAACTCCCCACAGGAAGTTGTAACTCCTTTTTAAAGAAACTTCTTTCGCGTCACTTCCTGTGCCTTCCTCTACTTTTACGTGGATCAGTTATAGTCTAGTTTTGCTTAGGACTGCCCAGTGGTTTCTGATTTGTCACCCACTTTCACACATGTGGGTCACAGACCTCCCCCACTCAAGTATAAGTGGGGTGTATACTCTTCTGGTGATTAAATTGAAAAATGGGTTGGGGGAGAGAATCTTCACACCCTCAAGCCATGCTTCCTGTCAAAGGTAGCGATTGGTTGCTCTATGTTTGTGTCTTGTTAAAGGTGGAAGAATCAACAGCCGTGATGTCTGGATTTATAACTCGCAGCTTAACATTTGGATCCGAGTTGCTTCTCTCAATAAGGGCAGATGGCGCCACAAAATGGCTGTCCTCCTTGGCAAGGTAAGAGCAGTTTCTTTGGTGAACACTTGCTATGTGCTGACAAAATAATCATTGTTGCTGACGCTTTCCCTTTAACCTGCCTCAGGATGGTTTGTGTTCAGATCATACTCCCACTTCTGGTGAATTGTGGATGTAAATAGTATTAAACTCTCCTTTCAAATGGCATTTTTATCTCCAGATATGGAGTTTGGGGTCAAGCATGAGAGTTTTATAAGGTTTTATAAAAAAAAAACTTTATAAAGCTTTATATAAAATATTTATTTTTATATATAAAAACTATAAAGCTTTATAAGAAAAGCTGATCTCAGACTATTGCCGATAAATGCTGTGTTGTGAATCTAGGTCTACGTTGTTGGAGGCTATGACGGTCAAAACAGGCTCAGCAGTGTGGAATGTTATGATTCATTTTCAAATCGTTGGACTGAAGTGGCTCCTCTCAAAGAAGCTGTGAGCTCTCCTGCAGTGGCAAGCTGTGTTGGCAAATTGTTTGTGATTGGCGGAGGGCCTGATGATAACACATGCTCAGATAAGGTAAGGAAGCCTGTTTTTCTTAAATCACACTTCTGAATCAGATCCCTCTATCAGTTGATCCCAATAAGAATATTAGTATAGTGTGCTTATTAACAAAATTCTAAGCAGGAAAGGTTTTCAGTATTGCCTTGTACTCTGTAATTTTTAGCAGAGTTACTAAGCTCTAAAATGAGCTGCTTATTCGCTTGATGACCTTGATGGATGTGTGGCTTCTTCCTAGCTCTTCCCCTCTTTCTCATGCTGTATCCCATGTTTTCCACAGAGGATTCACCCAACATGTTGGGGGTTACCAAGTATTTCTCCATCCATCTCTTTGCTGTTCATGATTGAGTCAAACTTTTTGGAGTGGAGTTATGCAAAACCCTTTTTAAACTGTTTCTGTAGAGCTCACAAATCTGCTATATATCATCTTGAAACGGGGACACAGCCTTTGCAGACAAGGGAGCCAGTAGCTTATAGAGCAAGTTCTAAAAGGGAGGAGAGAGCAAAGAAACTTGTAGGGGCAAAGGGCTCCTTTGGGAAGCTGTGTTTCTTTCAGCAAAAAGTCTCCTTCAGGAGTCAGACTTAGCAAGAGCTGAAGGATATTATGGAAACTGCCACTACAATTCTGGAGGGAAAAATTGTTAGTTGAATACATTATAGGCACAGTATCATCAATGTCATTCACCAAAATATCGTAATCATCTGACCTGGGCAAAGCTGCTGTCTACCTTTAGTTCTGTCTAAGGAGCAAGGTTTCCCTGAATACTGGCTGATTTGAGAGGTGAATGTCTTAAAATTAAGAAAACTGATTTTAAAAGATTTTCAACTGTTAATTTTGTGAAAAAATGAAACATGACAGATCTGGCAATTCAAAAAGTTCTTAACACACACAAAGGACTTACATTTACAAAGTAGGAAAAATAGTAAATGTACAACTGTGAAAAAGAGAATGTACAACTCTTGAGCAGTATTTCTAATCAGGAACCATCAGCATTATTCCGAGTGACTATATATAGGATTTCCCAAAAGTCCTGGTACATTTTAAAGTAAGTTCTAACATTTATTCCAAGTAGACAAATAGCACATTATGTCTTAAACTGTCTGATGCTCTGCAGTTTTCCTTCCTCCTTCCTTCCCTCCCTCCCTTTCCTCTTTCTTTCTTTCTTTCTTTCTTTCTTTCTTTCTTTCTTTCTTTCTTTCTTTCTTTCTTTCTTTCTTTCTTTCTTTCTTTCTTTCTTTC
>NC_058133.1:505591361-505617458 GCF_016433145.1 Gracilinanus agilis | reverse complement strand
CAAAAAAAAAAAAACACAAAACTAATTAAATGTGTTTCCATACCTTACCAGGTTCAATCTTATGACCCTGAAACCAACTCTTGGTTACTTCGTGCCACCATCCCCATTGCCAAGAGATGCATAACAGCTGTGTCCTTAAATAACCTAATCTATGTTGCTGGTGGACTCACCAAGACCATCTACTGTTATGACCCAGTTGAAGATTATTGGATGCATGTACAGAATACATTCAGCCGTCAGGTAAAAACTTTAAGACAATGATTATTAATGCAGTAGAATACACTGCTGACTGCTGACTACAGAGCAAAGTCTCATACTAGCCCGTCTATTGGAGCTCCTTCAAAAGAGTCTTTGATTGGAGAAGTGTGTTCTCTTCCTTCTCCTCTCTTCTAGAGGTATCATGTCCTATGATAAAGTCCTTGGTCTGATTCTGTCCCCTTCTGCCATGGTGCCACTCTGGGGATCTCATCCTCTACCTTGGGTTCTTTGCCTTTTTGGTGTCCTGGACCCCTTAGGTGACAACCAGAATCATGGTTTCTTTTCTGTTTTTTATCCCATGCCTTCTGTCTTAATTGATTCCAAGGCAAAAAAGCAGTAAGGGCTCTTTTAGGCAATGGAGTCAAGTGACTTGCCATGGGTCATAGCTAGGCAGTGTCTGAGGACAGATTTCAACTTAGGACCTCCTGTCTCTGGGCCTGGCTTTTAATCCACTGAGCTACCTACCTGTCCCCAGAATCATGGTTTTTAGATGCATAAAAGTAAATGTATATCAGAGGAAACCATATACTCTTTCAGTCTCCATGGACTCTAAGTGAAAAATGTCTCTCCATCAATTCCCACTCTTTCCTCTTTCAACTAAAGTATCTCCCCTTTCAGTTTGGTTCCTTTTCTTCTGGCTACAATATGCCCAAGTTTCCTCTATCTCTTAAAACAGGAACAACCATCAAAAAAGCCCTTGCCCTCCATTCTACTATTCCCTAGAGCCACCATTCCATCTCTCTTTGGACTTTCATTGCCAGATGTCCTTCTAACACGTACAATTTCTTGCCACCTGCCTGTTCCTGAAATGCCTCATCTGGCTTTGCCATCCTTGCTTTACTGAGATGTCTGTAGCACTGGCCTTGTGGATCATTTCCTTCTTAAAAGTTGTTTTACCCCAGCTTCAGACTCTGATGAGATCTTCTCTGACTGTTTGCTCCATGCCTCCTTTGCTGGCTCCTCTCCTCCATCATGATTCCTACCTATGTGTGTTCTTCCAAATTTTTTCCTCAGAAATCTGCTCTCTTGGCTTCTCTTTGGTCTGCCTGACAGTCTATGGCTACAACTGCTGGGTAAGATGGCAACATACAAGGTTATAGGATGAACCTGGCTCTCATCACATACTCTCCCACAGATCTAATAAGGCTGCAGGGTGTAAGAATTTAAAATTTAGGATTTATGCTGATATATGAGAATTCCAAAGTAATATTGTAGTCATCAATTTAAAAATATTATAGCTTATGTCAAAATGACTTTTAGTAGCTTTATTTACAAAGAGGTAGAAAGAGTGAAAGTAGAGAAATGTAAGAAGAGAATAGAGAAATTGTCTAGCCCAGTGATGGGCAAACTACAGCCTTCGGGCTAGATGCAGCCCCCTAAAATATTCTATCTGGCTGCAGGACATTATTCCTAATCTGATGAATACAGTGAGCAGGATACAACACAATGAAACCTCAAAAGAGTTGCCTTAGAAACAGACTGGCAGATGAACATTTCCTTTCCTTTAAAAAGTTTGCTCATCACTGTTCTAGCCTATCACCCTAAATGTTGCTCCAGCGTCCAGCTCAGCCCTAGCAGGTCTCGGTAACCTTAGCCAAAGGACCCCAGTGGTGTCTTCAGCAAGGGTTCTACCAGGGCAGCCTCCTCGAGGAAAGGAAGACCTCTCTGGAACCAGTCTCTCCAGAAGCCAGGAAAGGAAGGCCAGCTACTCACCAGCAAGCCAGCACAGGATTCCCAAAGGTGGAGTCCCCAGGAGAAATCCTCCAAAAAAGCAGTCCAAAGTCAAGATCCAAAAGCAAAGCCAAAGTCCAAAGAAGTCCTCCTCCAAAAAAGAAGTCCAAAGCTGAAGCTCTAAGGCAAAGTCCTTTGGACAGGAAGTTCAGAGACACTTCCTGTCCCTTCCCCACTTTATGGGAACTAATTGCAGTCTTTCAGTTTGCCTGGCACTGCCCAGGGGCAGGGCAGTGGCCTCTGGAGTTGTCACTCACTTTATTGCAATACAGTCTTACTTAATGTTAAGTAGGGTGCTTAAGTTTTTGATTACTTAATTTAAAAGTTGCTGATTGATAAACAAAGAAAGTTTGATTTACTCTTCACAATGATCATCCAGACCAGGACTCCACACAAAGGAGCAACAGGCCTGTGAATGTTGGTCAGACATTCCTGCCAAGGAACCCAGCCCAAACACAAGAAGAAACACTGCTTTGCCAGGGAAGGTTTGAGGGCTGTTGAAGAAGCAGCAGAGGCATCAAATGCCTGTGGCACTCTGACCTGGGTTGGCGACCACCATGTTCTAACTGTGGATGTCCCAATAGGCCCCAGAAGGGGAGCCTGAAACCTGGTAGCACCCTGAACATGGACATACCAGGGTGAGTAGAAAGGAAAGAGAGATCAGATACAGAAAGGGCCTGGATCCTCATCCAGGAGAGCCAGAGGAGTGGGAGGTGGCAGACCTGGCATCAAGCCCATTACTCAGAACTGAGCCCGAAGATAGGACCAGACTCAATGAAGCTGTCCTAAGAAGTAAACCCAGAAGAAAGGAGGATCTCCAGAACTGGTGCAGCAAGCCTGGGTAGGGACCTCAAGAGTACCTCAGAGAGAGGAAACAGAAGAGGGGGGGGGGGAAGTAAATGTAAAGTAAAAGCTCTGGAGGAAAGAATTAAAAGGAACATAATTAACTTAAGACAAAAAGTGAAAAACCATCCCAAGAAGACACAACCTCAATAGGATAATGTTGGAAAGGGAAGGAGACAATATACTAGAATGAAATCAAAAGATGGAAAATGAGAGGAAAGGCCAGGCTATTTACTGACAGCTGGGTGGTACAGTGGATAGAGCTCCAGCCCGGAAGTCCGGAAGATGGATTCAAATCCAGCCTCAGACACTTAATAACTATGTGACCCTGGGCAAGTCATTTAACCCTATTTGCCTCTGGTTTCCTTATCTGTCCAATGTGACTCATAACAACACCTCCTGCCCAGGGTGGTTGTGAAGATCAACTGGGACAGTAACTGTAAAGCACTTAGCTCAATGGTTGGCACATAGTGAGCCTGATATAAGTATTTACTCTGATTATTACTATTATCAAAAACAACTAACCTGGGAAACAAGTTGAGGATCATTCTGGCCTCCTCACTGTTTCATGCCCAAGTTCAGGCTCTCCCCAAAGCCTGTCTTCTGTCCTCTGACTCTGCTCCCACCCTGGTGCAGGCTCCAGTGCCTCAGCAGAAATCCTCTTTCATTCAATGTCACTCAAAAGGATGAAGGGAAGCAAGGCTGGGATGGGAGGGGATAACCATTTATAGAGCCCTTTTATGAACTATTCACTGGGCTAAGTGCATTACAAAAATCTCATCTGATCCTCACAACGATTTTGGGACGGAAGTCTTATTATCCTCATTCTATAGTTGAGAGAAGTGAGGCAGATGGAGATGAAGTGACTTGCCCAGGATCACACAGATAGTAAGTGTCTGAAGCCAGATTTGAACCGTAGGCCTGATGCTCCATCTACTGTCTATCTAGAAATACCCCTGAACATTTGGAGCCAAGAAAAAGAGAAAGTTCTTTCTCCACAAAAGGAGAGCTTTGGTTTCTGAAGACCCAGCAGCTGAGAGTCCTATAAGGAATGATATTGTGGATCATCATGGGGCAATAAGGAGAGGAGTCATGCATGGACACCCTCCCTCAAGGGCAATGGAGATGACCATCTACTTCACACCTGCCTCAGAATCTCCTGCTGTCTGCCACCAAGTCACAGTGTAGGCCTTTCTTTCACGTTGGACCCTTTTCCAACTCAGAATAATTTCTATCTCTGTTCAGAATATCATTTTTGGCGACTGAAAAATAGCAGTCCATTTGGCTCTAGTTTGGGCTTTCTCTTCATTTTGTGAAGACTCTTTTCTCACTATATAGGTTGAATATCCAGTTTTACCTGGGGTCCCTCCTCCACTCATCATGCATGAAGTGATCTCTTGCCTCTAAGGTTCCTGTTTCTTTTTCAGAAACTTTTTGGTTAGAATCAAGCCTATTATAGCAATTGTTCTCTTTCAAAACTGTTTTCCAGATATGAAGTCACATTTCCCTTCTTGTATAAAGATTTCTAGTTGACCTGGTTTATTTACTCTCCATTTCTTGCCTATATGTAGAATCTGAGGTCCTGGGTTTTATTGCTGGCTCTCTTTTTGGATATTGTCTCCTGTGAATTATTGATTCTCATGGCAAGTTTGTGGGGGCAGGCTTGTCCCTTTGTAAGGGTTAAAATTAAAGGTTGTACTAAATATATAAAAATGTGGTCACTGAAAATATATTACTTGAGTCAGGATGACTTTTTATAGTAGCTTATTTACAAAAGGAGAAAGAGTAAAAGAAAGGAAATCAGAGAGAGAGTAGATAATCATTCCAGCCCGGTCCGAACCAGGCAGAGCTTCAGAGGCCCCAGCAAAGGGAGCACACAGGCAAATTAAATAAGGGTTTTAGCTGTGAGGCCTCCTCCAAGATGAGGGTCCCCTCTGGAGGCTAGTACCTCCAGAAAAGCCAGGAAAAGGAGTCAGCCTTTTTCACTCACGCACGTGGTAGTTCTAAGGAAAAATCCAAGAGCAGTCCAAGGTCCCCAGCTGCTCCTCCATTGCCATGTTCAAAGGTGATAGAGCTCATCACAGGATGATGCCACTTTTAAAGATCCTTCCTTTTGTCACTTCCTGTGCTTTCCTTCAACTTTATGTGGACCAATTGCAGCTATATCTTTGCTTAGGACTGCCCAGGGAGCAGTCAGTTGATTCTGACCTGTTGCCACTATCGTACATGTGGGTCACAGACTTCCCCATACTTAAAAGATAAGTGGGGTGTATATACTTCTGGTGATTAAATCTAAAAACAGGCAGGTGAGAGTTAATCCATCTTCACACCTTGCCTCCTCTTTTTAATTAAAAGCCCTCTTGGTGAGATTTGTAAGACTAGGTAAAAATCAGTTCTTACTGATTTTTGTTAAGTATATGTTGTCAGGGAAACTAGGTGGTTCCTTGGATAGAGAGCCGGGCCTGAAGTCTGGAGGACCTGGAATCAAATCTGTCCTCAGATACTTCCCAGCTGTATGGCCCTGGACAAGTCACTTAACTCCAATTGCCTAGCCTTTATTGGTCATCTGCCTTAGAATTGATACTTAGTATTGATTCTAAAACAAGGTAAAGGCTTAACTTTTTTTTTCTTTTTTTAATATATGTTGCCTTCTGGCAAGAGCCCTTTTTTTAGTTAGTCAAAAATCCATTAAGTACCTACTATGTGCCGGGCACTGTGTGAAACACTGGATGTATGCAAAGAGGAAGAGGACAGATTCTGCTCTCAAGCAGTTGACAATCTAATGATAGGACAAGAAGCAAAAAATATATATAAAGAAGCTACATACAGAATAGATAGGAAATAACAAGAAGGAAAGACTGAAATTAAGAGGGTCTGGGAAAGCTTTCCTGTAGGAGGTTGTGTTAGGAAGCCAGAGAAGTCAAGAGATGGATTTGAGGAAGAGCATCCCAGGCATGGAGGACAACCAGAGAGAATGTCTGAGCTGAGAAATGGAGGGTCTTGTTCATGGAACAACCAGGAAGGAGGCCTTTGTCACTGGATGGAAGAGTATGATTTGGGCAGTAGGGTACAATCAGTCTGGAAAAGGAGGGACCAGGTTAGGAAAGGGTCTTAAATGCTGAGCAGAGGATTTTTGTGTTTGATCCTGAAAGCACTAGAGAGCTCCTGGAGTTTTCTGAGTAGGGGTGACATGGTTGGGTTTGTGTCTTGGGGAAGTCACTTTTGATGACTGGATGTGGGGTGAATCCAGACCTCATTCTGATAAAACATCTTTGCCTAGATCTGCCCTTCCCTTATGGAATTAGCCCCTTCCAGTCATCAGTAGTGAGGAGCATGCTCCGCTTGCCCCTTGGGTCCTTTACCATCCTCCAGAATGCTCTCTCTATTCCCTCTGTCGGAGTTACCTTTTTCCTTTCCACTAGTCACAGACCTGAGTAGTGTCAGTAGACCAGCTTCTGGAATCCCCATCACATCCCAAGTGCATGCCCTGGGAAGACAGACACTTCTCTGTTATTTATGCCAAGCAATCAAATTGCTAAGAACTGTTAACAAAGATGAGAATCTAGAATGGCTCAATACTGTGCCTCTGATCACTTAGCTAATTGGATTGTCACTCACTCATGGGGCTTCCTCACCACCATCTGTTTTACGTGAAGTCCTTTTAGCTATCTATCCCCTAACCTCTACTGCCCATTTTTGGGGACTCGTTAGCCCCACATCCTAGCCTATTGATAACATCCATTCCCAGTTCTGTTGTCCAGCATATACCTTCTATTCATGTTTTTGTGCAATTCATTGATAAAAATATTCAATAGTGTTGGGCCAGTGATAAAACCTGGGTATGGGTTAAAATTAATGGTTTGGCTAAATATATGAAAATTATAGATCATTTATTTATAAAGTAGAGAAATACAAAAGGATAGAAAATACATTAACCTATCTAACTAAATATTGTTCCAGTGCTTGGCTCAGCCAGGACTTGTTAACCTTCAGTCAGAATTAAACTATCTCCAGAAGACAGGAAGGGAAAACCAGCTGTCCACTCACCCAAGACAATGACTGGTGCTGAAGGTGACTCATGAGGCCTACTTTCTTCTTTGAGCTGACCTTCTTGAAGCCAACTTCCTTCTTGGAGTGACTCTCTTTCTTGGAGTTCACTCTCTTTCAGCCTCTTTCACCAGACTCCCTCACTAGGCTGACTGCTCAGGGATTTTCACCGCTTTTATGGTGGTTTCCTGTCCCTGCCCCTTTTCGTGGGGGCCAATCACAGTTTCCCAATTATTTGAGTTGTCACCTTTGGATTCACACCTTTCTGAGTGTGTGAATTCTTAAGTATCTGGCTGTTTCAGTTTGGGGGAAAAGATAGAGCTCTCCAAGTATCTTTCTGGCTTCTCATCTAGCATCAAGAAAGGTGTGAACTCAACCTAGTTCAGGCTTGTGTTGATTCAATCAAAAGGTAGACAAAGGAGAGTTAATCTTATCCTCACAATCTAATGAGGTACTAAGTAGGGGTACTTAAGTTATTGTCAAAAGTTTTAACTCCTACTAGGCAAACAGAACAAAGGATTCTTTTTTCATAAGTATGAACTCAAAGAAAACCAAGAATTCCCTTTTACACCTGTAAGCCCTTTTCTAGAGACCCCTTAATTTGACTTCCTCTGTTAATCAGCATTCTTAACAATTTCCAAAATCCTATTATTAATCAATCTATATCTCTCCCCTGTCCATTAGATACCCTTCCATACATAAGAACGTAGCCTTCTGGATAAAATATGCTGTATAAAATTACACCAAAATGGACATCCAACTTTTAACTTGCTATTCCAGCAACCAGATTTGGAGTCAGGACAGACTTTAGTTTGTCTCTTTCCTCCAGGCATTGCTATCTACCTCACATGACAGATGCTGCCAAGTAACAATGGCTCACTTAGTAGGCAGTTTGTCTTATGGTTGAAAAACAATCTTTAATTTATATTCTCATCAAATGTTCAGAACAACACAGTGATATTAGTAATAGCCCATAGTGTGGAAAACTATAAGGTAATGATAGGCCTTTTAAAGGAATAATAAATTATTTCAAACACTGGGAGGGAGGAAGAATGAGGTGCCATCTATTTTATAGATTTTTTAAATTGTATCTTAGGTACAAATGATTTAATGCCTTCAAATATATATGATTTGTACTCTGAAAAACCTTCTATAGTATGGTTCAGATAGAGGGTAGGCTATAATTTTAATTAAACTTACAGGATAAAGTATAATTACTAAATGTCTGCTTGGTAAAACATTATTCCTCATTACCTCTGCCTGTTAAAGAGCTATAAATAGTGGCAAATTTGAATAAATTGAGGAAAATTAGTCACTCGAAATAATTTGATTGGATTCTAGTTCCTTTCTTCTTAACAGTCTAGGCCACTCTGCCTTTATGCCAATCAATCCTAGTAGGGTCTTTTAGGGCTCCATAAGCACTTATTAACCCCAAGATTCTTAACTAGGTAACTGAAAACAAGTAAGTTAGCCATTCGAGTAGAATCCCATTGTAAAGAATATGAAGCTGAAAAGATGATAATTATTTTTAAATTTTTATTTTTTATTTTTAGCACTTTTCTTTCTAAATTTTGAGTACTAAATTCTCTTTCTCCCTCTCACCCTTACCCAACCCATGCAAAACATTTCCGTATTAGCTGTAAGAAAGACAAGAAAAATAAAGAAAGTGAGAACATTATACTTCAGTCTGCACTCTGAGTTCATCAGTTCACTCTAGCATAGTGGTAGCATTTTTTTCATCACAAGTACTTTGGAATTTTCTTGGATCATTGTATTGCTTAGAGTAACTAATTCTTTCCTAGTTGATCATTATTACAATGTTGCTATTACTGTGCACAATGATCTCCCAGTTTTTCTCATTTCACTTTGCATCAGATTATGTGTCTTGCTGAAACCACTCCCTTGTCATTTCTTATCACAAAATAGTATTCCATCAAAATCATAATCCACAATTTGTCCAGTCATTCTCAATGAGTATTCCCTTCATTTCCAATTCTTTGTCACCACAGAAAGAGCTGCTATGAGTAATTTTGTATAGATAGGTCTTTTTCCTTCTTTGATCTTTTTGGAGTACAGACCTAATAGTAGTATTGCCAGTACACAGTTTTACAGCCCTTTGGGCCTAGTTTCAAATAGTTCTCCAGAGTGGTTGGACTAGTTCACAACTCCACCAACATTTCTATTAGTGTACCTATTTCTCCTTCAACATTTCTGAGATGTGTTAGGTGGTGTTGAAGAGTTGTTTTAATTTGTCTTTCTCTAGTTGACAGTGGTTTAAAGCATTTTTTTCATATGACTTGATAGCTTTGAATTCTTCTCCTGAAAACTGCCTTTTTATATCATTTGACCATTTGTCAACTGGGGACTAGCTCTTATTTTTATAAATTTGACTCAGTACTGAAGGCTTTATCAGAGAAAATTGCTTTAAAAACATTTTATATTACTTCATTTTCCATGTACCTTTTAGCAAAATGTAATTTTCCCGATTATCCTTTTTATTAGATCTCTTACTGCTTTTGCTTTGTCTGAGATCATAATTACTACCCTCGACATCCTTACTTCAACTGAAGCTTAATAGCTTCTGCTCCAGACCCTTAGTTTTACTATGTGTCTCTTTGTTTCAAGTATGTCTCTTATAAACAGCATATTGTTGGATTCCAGTTACTAATCCATTCCACTACCCACTTCTGTTTTATGGGTGATCTCTTCCATTCATATTCTTGGTTATGATCACCATCTCTGCATTTCACTCTATCCTGTTTTTTCACTTTGTTGTCCTTCTATGTCTCTGTTTATCCCACTCCAAAGTATTCATTTGGCTTCTAATCACTGCTTCCCCTAACTTTCCCCTTTATCATCTCCCACCTTTCTCTTATCCCCTTCTCTTTCTGTTCCCCTATTAAATTACATTTCTATATACAGTTGAGTTGTGAAAAGATAATCTTCTTTCTTTAAACCAATTCTGATTCGAATAAGGTTCAAGCATTGCCTGCCATGTTCCCCCTTGCCCATTTCCTCATCACTGTAAAAGTGCTTCCTTATGTACCTCTTTTACGTGTAAGAAAAATTTCCCCCTTCTACTTCTCCCTTCCTCCTTCTCCCAGGGCATCCCTCTTTCTCAACCTTCATTTTTTGGAAGATCATTCTATCATAATCAATTCACACTCATGCCCTCTATCTATGCAAGTTCATTTTAACTGCTCTAATAATAAAATTTTTAGGAGTTCCATGTATCTTCACATATAGGAATGCAACTAGTTTAACTTTATTGAGACTCTCATTATTTTTTCAAGTTTGCCTTTTATGCCATTCTTGAATCTTATATTGAATGTCCAAATTTCTCTTCAACTCTGGCCTTTTCATCAGGAAAGTTTGAAAGTCCTCTTATTATTTCATTAAATGCCATTCCCCACACACATACCCCCAAGGGGGATTCTGCTGGGCAGGTGATTCTTGGTTATAATACTAGCTTCTTTGCCTTCTAGAATATCATATTCCAAGCTCTCTGCTCCTTTATCATGGAAGATACTAAACTTGTGTGATCATGACTATGGCTCCACAATATTTGGATTGTTTTCTGGCTGCTTGAAGTATTTTCTCTTTAACCTGGAAGCTATGGAATTTGTCTATAATATTCCTGGGATCTCTTTCAGGAGGTGGATTTTTCCATTTCACCTTCTGGTTCTAGGATATCAGGGAAGTTTTCCTTGATAATTTCTTGAAATACATTTAGGCTTTTAATTCATTTATGGTTTTCAGGTAGAACAATAATTTTTAAATTTTCTCTCCTCAATTTATTTTCTAGGTCAGTTGTTTTTCCAACATTTTCTTCTGTTTTTTTAATATGACTTTTTTTTTATTGTTTCTTGATGTATCATGGAGTTATTGGCTTCCAGCTGTCCAATTCTAATTTTTAAGGAATTTTCATCAGTGATTTTTTTGTACCTTTTTTTCCATTTTCTGCTTTTCAAGGAGTTTTCTTTAGTGAATGTTTGTGTTTCTTTTACATTAGGCCAGTTTTGTTTTTTAAGATGTTATTTTCTTTAGCATTTTTGGTGCCTCTTTTTTCAAGCTGTTTATTCTCTTTTTGTAATTTTCTTACATCACTCATTTCCCCCCCAAATTTTGCCTCTACCTCTCTTTATCTCTTTCTTTAGCTCTTCCAGAAATTCTTGTTGGCCTGGGATCAATTAACATTTATATTTGAGGCTTTTGAAGTATTTGTTTTTACATTGTCATCTTCTTCCAAGTTTGTCTCAGTCTTCCTTGCCACCATAGAAGCTTTTTCACGGTCAGAGTCTTTTCTTGTTGTTTACTCATTTTTCCAGCCTGTTTCTTGATGTTCAAACTTTATGTTAGAGTTGAGGTCTGTTCACCAAGGATGGAATGATGACTATCCCCAGTGTCAGACTCTTTTGTGCTTTTGTTTTCAGAGTTAGTTCTATAGGGCTGCAGATTTGGGGTGTTTCCAAGGTGGTGTGATCCAAAGAGAGGTGTGGTCACTCCTCTTTTGGCCTGTACTCTGGTTTTCACCCAAGAAGGGCCCCTGCTTCCCTGCATCCTCAAGCACTAGTGCTCCTTTGTGACTGATAGAATTGCCAGTGTACCTGGTGCTGGCAAAGGGTCCCTATAATCTCTTTCAAACCAGTCATCTCACCCCTTTATGGTCTCTGGGCTGAGAGCTCCCCAAGCTGCAGCTGTTGTTATTGCAGCTTCTTCCAAGGCCCCTGACTAGTGCTTCCACCATGTGTGCTCTGAGCTGGCCCCAGTGTCTCAGACTTCTATCAACTTCCTGAGTTATCTTTGGTGGAAATAGTGTTATACTCTGACCTTTTATTGGCTCTCTTGCTCCAAAATATGACTTGAGGCATTATTTTAATGTTGTTTGAAAATATATGTTGGGAGAATTCAGCTAGGTTGTCTCTAATCTGCCAACTTGGCTCCACTCTTTGCTTAAAGAGATTTTTTCTGAAGTTTAGCTGGGACAGTTACTTAACTGCTGTCTGCTTCAGTTTCTACATTTGTAAAATTGGGATTTGTAGCCCCTCTCTTGGAGGTTTGTTGTGAGGATCCACTGAGATAATATTTTTAAAGTTCTTAGCACAGTGCCTAGAACATAGTATATGCTATATAATGTTAGTTTTTTATATCGCTATCTTTTAATATCTATAGTTCCAGCATAGTGAAACAGCTCACTCAAGGTCCAAAAGCTTTTAGAGAAAGAAATAAGGATGGAGGTCCTTTCTTCTTGCCTCCCCTCTTTTCTTTTTGTTTGATAATTTGCTATAGAGTCATCTGCTTGTCCTCAGCTATAGTTTTTACAGTCTAGAAATCACTAGAAGGCAAAGCTTGTTTTTCTGAGTCCTCTCTCCAATGTGATATAACTGGAGTTTGTCATGTACATTATATACATTTAACAGTTACATCATATGACAAAACTGGTGTTTATAGTTAGGATGTAATGTTCTCTGGATCTACTGACCTAGTTCATTCGTGAGTCACAGATCTGACCTCAGTCACTTCCTAGCTGGGTTACCCTGGGCAAGTCACTTACCCCCCATTATCTTGCCCTTACTGCTCTTCTGACTTGGAACCAATATACAGTATTGATTCTAAGACAGAAGATAAGGGTTAAAAAAAGTCATAGATTTCTTTTTTAATATTTTAAATAAATAACATCTTTTAAGAAGAAAAGTGATAATCTTAAATTTGTGTAGATAAGGTAATAGTTGTCCATTATTTCAGAGTAATTTTAATAGTCTTGCTCAGGAATAGAAAATTGGTCTGCTAGTTATTGTATCTATCCAGGTGATGCTATCATAATACATCTACATCTCCTTTTTATAAATCCTGAAGTTGTATTATTTGAATTTCAGCATACTCTTTTTTCCCCTTATCCTTAACTTCTGTCAGCATCAATTCTAAGACAAAAGAGTGATAAAGGATAGATGATCGAGGTTAAGTGACTTGCACAGCTGGAAGTGTCTGAGGCCAGATCTGAACCGAGATCTTACCTAGCTGCCCCCTAATTTCTTCATATTCTTTGAGCCTAAATCAAATGAACTTCTAGACTTTGTTTGGAACAGAAACAAATTATATGTTTATTGTATGTTATTTGTAATACCAATTGTATATTGTATATTTTTATAGTAGGGAATTGCCATAGATTTTAACCATACAATTTGTAATCAGGCATTTAGTAATTAAGTAGCCCAGTGGCAGCCAAGGAGCACCAAGTGTACAGAGTGCTAGGCCTGCAGTCAGGAGCACTTGAGTTCAGGTCCAGCCTCAGAACCCGACTAACTCTGTATCTGTGGGCAGATCACTTTGCTTCTTGTTTCTTCAGTTGTAAAGTGAGAGAGAATAAGACAACTCACCTCTCAGGGTTGTTGTGAAAATCAAATGAGATGATTATAAAGTGCTTTGCAAACCTTAAATTGATGTATAAATGTTAGCTATTATGATTGTGGCACAGTGGATAGAGCATTGGGCTAGTAATTAGGAAGATTCATCTCCCCAAGTTCAAATCCAATCTCAACACTTACTAGCAGTGTGACCCTGGGCAAGTCACTTAATCCTTTTGCCTCAGTTTTCTCATCTGTCAAATGACCTAGTGAAGGAAATGGCAAACTAGTCTAGTATCTCTGCCAAGAAGGCCCCCAAATGGGGACACAAAGTTGATTGTGACTGAAATGATCGAACACCATTATTGTTATCATTTATGGCCTCCTCTTTCCAGCTATAATTATTTTTGAATAATAATTCCTTTTTTCTTCACATTTGATTAAACAGGAAAACTGTGGAATGTCAGTGTGTAATGGCAAAATCTATATCCTGGGGGGAAGAGGAGAAAATGGAGAAGCAACAGACACAATCCTTTGTTATGATCCTGCGACCAGCATCATCACTGGGGTGGCTGCCATGCCTCGGCCAGTGTCCTATCATGGCTGTGTGACTATTCACAGATACAATGAAAAGTGCTTTAAACTGTAAAGCCAGGAAGGTACAGAGAGGTAGCTGCCGCCTCCGCTGCTGCTTCTGTCACAAACGGGAATGTTTTCAGAGGCCCCAAACAGACGCTCAAGGTTTTTGGGTTTTGGTTTTTACATGTTATGTGCAAACAAAAGAGTTTCTGTGCCTGCCTGACCTGGGCCAGTGCCCATTTCCAAGCTGTAAATAGTAAAATGTCCAAAGCCTTACTAGTAGTTAACAGTCTTTCTCTGACTTCTGGTAACAATGATCTGATCAAGGGTTCCTTCTCTTATACAAAGGGAGCCTTTCAAGGGAGGTAACCTTTACAGGTATTGGTAGGGCTGTGTAGACTGGCATATATCACCTGACTGCCTGCCTACACAGCTTTGCACCATTTGTCTCTTCATTCTAAGTCTGTTCTTAGACTATATATGCCTATGACATTCATTCTAGAGGAAAGCTATGTACAGCTTCTCTGTTCAGCTTGGCTACATCGTCTCACCCAGAGCTTAAACCATCTTTTAAAAATCTTGTGTCACAAGAAAGTAGGTTTGAAGTGAAAAGTTGTAGCAATGGAATTTTTTCTCTCTCTTATGGATGTTAATTTAGTTATTGGTTCTTTCAGTTCGATATGTGCCTGAGACGCAGCACCATGGCAATTGTGATCAAATACTGCTCTTAAGTAATAGGCTAATTCATTTGGAAAGTATGAAACCCTTTTAAGGAAAAGAGCATGATTCCTCACATTAAGGAGAGGTATAGTAAGTGGTTCTTGGATTGGACTAAATGTTAAGCGTCTGGGAGAGACCCTGGAGGCTTTTGCCCAGCATTGTAACCAGAGTAGCTGCTTATTTCCCTGAATCAGGCCCACGTGGTGAAGAACCTCTTTCATCTCAATGGGTGCCTTTGTTTGGTGAGGATCCAGCTTCTGATTGGAGGAATTCAGGGATCTCAGTGAGATCTCCATTAGCTCTAAAGCATTGCCACTCCCACCAAGGGGAAAACCCCTTTTTAGAGTTTGAATTCAGGGACCATGAACAAACTGAAAAAAGACCTTCCACCTTGATTTAAAGGTCAATATCACTTCCACCAGTGAGAAATGTCAGGCTCAAGAAAAAGCCAGTCCCTCCTGCTCTTCATTCTTTTCCCACTAGCTTTCACTGAAGGAGATTGGTTGCATTGTTCTTCTGGGGCACATCAAAGGATCTCTGTTACAAGTGATTCTTTATTATTTCTGTGTCAGTGTAACTTAGCTCCACAAACCTGAGATGATGTGGAGGTATGTTATGTCCATGATGATACCTGTAGAGTTATTATCAGAAAGCCTAGAACTGCAGGACTGTTTCAATTATTATTTTAGGATTTGTTTTCCAAAAACCTAGTCTTTCATACTTAGCTAGAAACTGAATCCCATGCATCTTTTTGCTATTCAAAGGAAACTTAGCGAAAGCGTTAGAATAAAGACAACCCAAACAAAAAGACCCTTCCTTGGAAATCTATTAGTAAGATGCTTCTTGGCTCACAGCTTCAAAAAGGCATTCAGGAGCATAAGAAAACTTAAGTGTGAAACAGTTTCTTCGCCCGAGTTAAAGCAAGAACCATTTAAGCTAAAATTAGGGGATAAATGTACCCTCATTTTGTGGCGAAGAATTTTGCTTGTACTAAACCGCTGTATAATTTCTTGTGTACATATTATTGTCTAAGATAACAATACAGGGATTCCTTTGTATTTTTATGTGTATTTGTAAAATAGTGCCCACCTGTAAATAAAGGCACTTGATACAGAAATGTTTTTCTCCAGATAAATGACTTCTGTGGTCTCACCTTTTTTTTCTTTTGTGTATGACCAGTTTACTTGGATTTTGTTACTATCGTGCATTCATTTTTAAAATATCTGTGCGCCACCTGTTATAATAAACATGACACGATGTTCTAAGGAGCGAGGTAGATCTTCAAGCTCCAGCCAGTGTGTGCTTTCTTTCTCCTTGATCAATGCCTGAAACTACGTAATAACAAATCATTTTCCAAATTAGTAATCAAAAGATCATTAAAAATGGGTATTCCCAGTGAATTTAGGTGGCGTTGGGGTTTTAAGCTAAAGTGACCCAACTGATCTTTGAAATTTCCTTGAATTCTGGGCCATCCTCACTTATTGGAACTGATTTGCTATAGAGAATTACTGCATGTTGGTATAGACATTCAGAGTGCCGTTAGAATAAAAGCAAAGGTGGCGATTGTACTATCATCATGCTATTGAGGATTTTTTGGTAGCTGTTGGTCTTGTGGAATGAGATGGCATCTGTCATGCTCAAAGAAAGGCAGGCAAATTTAGCCTAGACCTTAATTGAATAAAATGGAAGAGGATGTGTTTGCTTGTTGGAGCTTATTTTTACTTGGACAATTTTGAAACTCTCTTCCACGGGAATTATCTGTTATGTGAAAGGGAGGTATTGATTGACCACCTTTATAACAGAAACATTTTCCATTTACATCTGCTAGGTTAAGCCTGTTGGGAGGAGGAGTGCTCAAGAGTGAGCCCTTAGTGCTGTCTTCTGCTTAGTCAGTTGTGCTACTCGGAAGGAAGGAATCTAGTGGGTTTGTTTTCTGTATCAATAGAGAAAAGATCCTTTAAATGCTGGCCTTTCTTCCCTAGGTGTCAGAGAAGGAAAGACTTCTGTGCTCTCTACCACTAAAGAGAATCATTAGGTCTGTTAAGAGTGTCTAACTCCTCTCATTGGTGTCACTGAAGGGTCCTACTTGCCATTTCCAGGAACTATCCCCCACTTTACACAGGCATAGAATGACGGGCTTTTGGATCTCCAGAAGGCCGAACCTAAAAGTTCAGATACATCACAAGAATTTGGAGGATTTTTTGGCTTTGTTTTTAAGAAAAAGAAATACTTGAAGAGGAAATGAATTCGTCACCTTCCAATTTGGGCTTTTGTCTCTAGTTAGGTACTCTCAGTCATAATTCTAGGCTCTGAGGCATATAGGGAAAGGGGGCTTTACCCCCATAGTGGCTTAACATTCGTTCTTGTCTCTTAAAAAAGAGAAAATGTTTTACTGATTGGTGCATTCTATTCTACTAGCAAGCCATCATTCACCCGTCTATCTCTACTGTCAAATGCCCAATGAAACTCAGGAAATGATGCCAAAAGTTCCTTGACTTTTGATCATCTACATACCAGGTTTTTTTTTTATTGTCTGAAAATGACAATAGATAATAAAATTTTGCTGTGAGGGCCCAGGCCAAGGACCAGGCCCATGTTTTTGTTTTGTCCTAACTCATGAGAAAGTAGAGATGGAATAGTTTGGGGTGTGCATGAGAAAGCAGCTTGAGGTTCATCTGTGCAAGAAGCATCTTTTACCTCAGACAATGTTCTCAGAGAAACATAATCTGCTGTCTGTGCAGTCCGACAGGAATCTATTAAAGGGCATCTGTGGACTGCCCTGATTTGTGAAAAGGCAAAGTATCAGCCGCTGTCTTTAGCAAGAGTTAACATCACTCACTGTACAGCAGCCCTTTAGGGATTTGTTAGTTTAGAAGTATTTTAAACCAATCCATTGGAAATCAAGTTCATGTTCTCTCACCTCATTAGTCTTTTAGTTAGATAAATGAATTCAGTAGGTACTGTAATTACCGTAGGGGCTCTTTGGCCCAAAGACAGCAGTTTTGACTAACTGAATTAATGTGTCACTTCAGAATGCTGGGTGCCAGAGACCATATGAGCCAGGAGTGTGTGAATCCATCAATAATTCCAAAAAAGCTAGCAGAATAGTTTACCTTTTCCTCATCAGACTTTAGCCAATATTTTTGAAGTGTGGGGATTTTTTTTTTTTTTTTGGTATGAATGTTTTTCATTTTGTGTAATTACCAGGATACTTTAGTGCTGAGGGATGGTCAAGTGATAAATGATGAAAATGACAGTGACAAGTGTGTAGTAATTTATTTTGCATTCTTGTTCCAAAGAGACTAAGCTCCACAAGGGGCAGAGACTTTGTCATTTTCTTGTCTGTGTGTCTCCAACACCTAGCATGGTGCCTTGCACATAGTAGGCGCTTAATAAATGTCTGTCCGAATTGAATTTTTGTGTTTCAGAAATAATTGTGCCTGAATTTGCTGGATGTGCCTAAATGTTTTTTAGTGTTGTTTCAAATGCTGTACCCTCAAGCGACAGCGCAGTAATCGCTTTAGATAAATGTCCTAGATGTTTCTGTAGTGCAGATATGGTTTCCCCACCTTTTAATTTGTGTAGTGAATACTAGGCAAAATGGAACAAAATTTGATCACTTTAAAATGGCGATCATTACTTTCTTTTAAGCTTTGGCCTAAGGCTTGTGATTTATTTACCTTTATATCCTGCATTTTCCATAATCTTCAAAGATATTAATTGGTCACATCTTTGTTCCAGGGATTCCTTCAATTGTGTAGTAAGCAATAGTATAACAATTGCTTGACAAGAGTACCAAGGGTGGTTTTATTTCTCTTCTGTCTTCAGACCAAGGTGCTCATTATGACACTCAGATAACCTCTTAACCTTCTTTGAACATACTGTTAAACTTCAGTTGAAATACATACAGATTATATACTTGCATATCAAGAAATTGCCTCCACAAAGTTCCTTTTTGCAATCCTGCTATCCTTTAGCACCATTCCCCATCTCCCCAACTAGGGTGTTTCTTTTCATTTTTCTTGGAAGCTGTTACTTTTTGCCAATTTTATTCGCAGAAAATTAAAAACTGTTGCGCTAATTCTTTTTTAGGAGCTAACTGGTTAAAACAAATTATTGAATTGGACCCAAGTGCAGCTCTGCCAGGAGTCCAGAGCAGTAATGGCCATTTTTATTTGTTGTCAGTTCTGAGCTCCAGGTTGACGTCACATTGCGAAAGATAACCTTGTATTTTGTTGTCTTTAAGGTTCTGTTGTAGCCCATCAGTACTTGTGTTCTATTTAAGTGTACTTGCAAAGTTTTCTTCAAATTTAAAAAACATGTATCTAATAAATTTATCTTTTAACTTCCATTTGTGTTAAGTTTTTCTTTATCAGAGAGATCTATCAAACAAGCTAACAGCCAAGGTCAAGCTGGTTTCAAGCGTCAAGTAGGTTAGTTAGAGAGAGACTGATCTATCGGGCCCCTCTGGAGTTTCTTACAATGCAGATTCTGAGATTCTGGAAGGGACAATGAGCCTGGATTTAAAGGGGAAAAACAAACACTCATGAGAAGTATCCCACACTATATTCCATGTTGTCTTGGAGGAGCAAATATAACACCAGGCCCTTTTGGGGAGAGGGGATGGTGGTCTCATCCTGTATCATTAAAACAAGATAGGTTGTGTCCCAATATATTGTGAATTTTTGGTCAGTAGTGAGATAAGCCTTTGTTCTTTCCCTAACCTACATATTTAAAGTTAATATTTAACTACATCTTTAAAATAGGCTAGATTTAGAACAAACTTGATCTTATCAGTTATCACTTTGAGAACAGAGATGAACTAGGAAAGTCTAGGGAAATGGTTTGGGTAGATTACATTATTTCATTGCTCTTAGAAAATGTACTTGGCTGTACCACCTCATACCTATCATATTAGCCAATATGACAATAAAGGAAAATGATAAATGTTGGAGGAGGTGTGGCAAAAGTGGGACCCTGACACATTGTTGGTGGTGTTGTGAACTGATCCAACTATTCTGAAGGGCAATTTGGAATTTTGCCAAAAGGGCTATAAAACTGTGCATACCCTTTAATCCTGTCATACTACTACTAGGTCTGTATAACAAAAGAGTTTTTTTTAATGGAAAAGGACTTATTTATATCAAAATATTTATAGCTGTTCATTTTGTGGTGCAAAGAATTGGAAACTGAAGGGATAAGAGTCCCTCAATTGGCAAATGGCTGAACAAATTGTGGTATATGATGGTGATGGAACACTACTGTGCTGTAAGGAATGATGAACAGGATGATTTCAGAAAGAGTTGGAAAGACTTTCATGGGCTAATGCAGAGCAATATAAGCAGAACCAGGAAAACATTGTACATAGTAATAGCAATACTGTGGAATGATCAAATGTGATAGACTTTGCTACTAAGAGCAAAACAATGATCTAGATCAGTGGTTTCCAAACTTTTTTGGCCTACTTCCCCCTTTCCAGAAAAAATATTACTTAGCGCCCTGGAAATTATGCAACTATTTATTGAACTCAGAATAGAATGTAATACAAAAAAAGTGTGGCCATCACCACTCTCCTGGATCACTGCAGCAACCACCAGAGGGCAATAGCGCCCACTTTGGGAATCACTGATCTAGGACAGTTCTGAGGAACATAT
Organism: Gracilinanus agilis; assembly: GCF_016433145.1. Classification (NCBI taxonomy): domain Eukaryota; kingdom Metazoa; phylum Chordata; class Mammalia; order Didelphimorphia; family Didelphidae; genus Gracilinanus; species Gracilinanus agilis. Next base: position 505,597,282 of record NC_058133.1, on the reverse strand, counting down.
GAAGAAGAATGCTCTCCAGAGAAAGAACTGTTGGAATATAAATGCAGATGAAAGCATATGATTTATCCCTTGTTTATTTGTGTATACCGTTTAGAGTTTGGGTTTTATAAGATTATTCACTTACAAAAATGAATAATATGGAAATTTTAAAAATGAAAATCTACTTGGCTGGAAGAAAAACTGCTATTTTAAACTTGGGAGTTTATGATTTTTGAAATGTTCTGGGTTAAAAGATGGATTGACTATATAGTTATCTAGTGTCTCCTTCCTCCATTTCTGACACCTAAATGCCCCTGATGTAAGTAATATGAAAATCAGGAGGAAACTTTTCCTTGGTTTAGAGAGGTGACCCTGCATACTCAAAAGGCCAGATTAGCTGAACTTGAATTCTGAAAGGGATGGCTAAGCCAGAAAAGTTTTGAGTACCAACTTAGGGACCATGAGAAACCATTTTGGGACTAGCCAAACCAAACAGTAGCTCAATAAGAAGAGGTTAGCTCCTTAGCAGATTCTTTTGCTCTCAGCAGTTAAGACCTATAATAATAATAATTAGATTTCTTTAGTGCTAAATTATATCTTCATTGTACAGATGAGGAAAGAAATTGACTGATTTGCCCAGGTTCACATTGCTAGGAAGCATTTGAGGCAAAAATTGAACTTGGGTCATTCTGACTTAATCTAACACTATCCACCATGCCACCTAGTTGCCTCATCTATTAAGAAGAAAAGAAGGAAACCAGCATTTATTACAGGCTTATGATGCACTAGATATGGTGCTAAGTCTGCCGGTTAAAGTGTAGCAGGCTGTGATCTGCTCCATAGTGTAAGGAATTAAGGGTTTGACTAAATATGCAAGAATTCTAAAATAATATGGTGGTCGCTGATTTAAAATGTTATAGCTTAAGTCAAAATGACTTAATAGCTTTTATTTACAAAGAGGTGGAAAGAGTGAAAGTAGAGAAATACAAAAAGAAGGTAGAGAAGATGTCTAGCCTATCACACTAAATACTGCTCTGGTGCTTGGCTCAGCCCAGCAGGCCTTGTTAACCCTTGACCACAAGATCCAGAGTTCCATCCATGCTGCCTCCTCCAAGAGGGGAGGCCTCTCTGGAACTAATCTCTCTCCAGAAGCCAAGAAAGGAAGGACAACTACTCACTCACCCAAGAGCCAAGGTCCAAGTCATAGGTCCAAGCCGCAGTCCCAGTCCAAGATCCTCCAAGCTGAAGATTCAAGCCAAAGACCACCAGCTGAAGACTTTCAGGACTTTTTATAGTCACCTCCTGTCCCTTCCCCTCTTCACAGGGGCTAATCAGTTTCCAAATTGCCTAGCACTGCCCAGCGGGGCAGTGTCTGTGGGATCCACACCTCATCCTCAGAAGGTGTCTACTCTTATCAAAGGATTCACAAGTTTCTGATTGATCCGGTCAAAAGGGTGGAGCTTTCTAAGTGAGTGACTTGTGAATTCTCTTACTTGATAACAAAGTGTTAGCTCAAAATAGATGAAAAGAATAAAGAATTCCCTTTCACAATAGAGTGAATGAGTGACAATGTTGATGAAGTCCAACTTTCAGGAAGTAAGTGAAGGATATGGCTTTGGCCACCCCAGTCTTGGTCTTCATTGTGCATCAAAAGAGCTGCCTCTCTCAAATATGAAATATTTTGGAAAGCCAATTTGTTGAGCATTGGTTTTTAGGGTTATTTCTGCATTCTCCACCCCTCTTCCTGAATTAGAAGAACCAATAAATATATATTGATAAATGCTTTTATGCTTAACATTCAGCAAGGTATTAAGGAAAACCAGAGAGAAACCATCAAATAATGTTGAGTTTGGGGCTGAAGGGAGGCAGGCAGAGGTAGTCAAGAGACCAGCCAAGTGTCAGCTAACCCAAAACAGAAGCAAGCCCCCCAGTTTAGAATACGTGTGTGTGTGTGTGTGTGTGTGTATTGTCTGCATGGGAGAGCAGCCTGTAACTTATGGATATAAAAGGTCTGGTCTGAGTACACTCAAATTCAGCAAAAATTGAAGAACCTGATACATGTAAAGCCTAGATACTAAGAAAATGAGGCTGTTTGTCATTGAGCAACTACTACTCTGGATTTCTCCATACCCTTCTTTTCTAGCCGCCAGCAGCTCAGCACCAAACTTGGATAAGATCTTGAGTCACCAAGTCTGTTCCAGAGGACTAAGCTTTTCCTTCGAACCTGCTCCTGCCTCAGTGGTCCATCCAGCCTGTATCTATACCCTCCAAACCTCCCAGAGCTGTTACTTGACCTAGGGTTACTCTCGGGGGCCCAAGGGCTTTGCCATCCTGCTTTCAGTTGAACCATTTTTGTTCATTTATTATTTTAAAATTATTATAAATTTATTAAAAATTATAAAAATAAAAAATTATTATAAAAATGGTTTTTTATTTATTTTGTTGCAGTACGATAAAAGAGCATTGGATTGGAGGCCAGGCCCAGTTTGAATCCCAGCTCTGGTTCTTCATTAGTGATGATTTCTACTCTAGGCCTCAGTTTCCTCATTTGTCATATGAGGGTCTTCTATCTCTTAATTCTTATGAAATGTTATTATATAGACCAGCTGTTCAGTCTGTGCATCATTTTCTTACCAATGGGGAAGCCCTTTTAACCAAATCAAGACAAGAGGGCTCCTTGACAAATGGGGATTGGTTGGTCTTAGGGCTAGCTTCACTGGGGGTAACTGGTGAGTCCTCTTTTTTCCACTGAGAGAACTGATGTGTCTGGGAGCCTGGATCTGTGTATCAGCCTTCCAGGATCCCTGAAGGTACTAGAGGTTCATGGTCCAAATTGGACTTTCCATTTCTCCTTTTCCAACTCCTTGGGGACCAAATCTCACAGCAAATCACCTTTATTTCAACACATTCTCCAAGATAAAAATATACAGAATTTCCTTTTTTTTTTTTTTGCATTTTAGGTTGCTACATTCTGAGGACACCTAATAAGGTTAGCAAACTCCTGTAAGGGAGACAGGATAGCCTGCTCTGGATTCAGAGGATTCAAGTTCAAATTCTACCTCAACCACTTAACAGCCCTGTGATCCAAAGCTCCCTAGGGGTATCAAGCTATAAATTGAGGAAGTGTAACTTGTGGGTCTCTGAGCTTCCTTCTAGCTCTACATCTCAACCCATTTTCCCAAGAAGCTACTCCTGAAGTTGCTTGTTCCTCTGACCCTGGGGAGGAAGATGTGGTTTGTAAGGGGTCTGGTCTGTTGCTGCTGCTTCAGAGCCTTAAGAGGCTTTCCCAGAAGAGGTAGAGTGGCCACTGATGTTAAAGAGGATAGGACTTTCTTTCTGATGAATTTTAAGTCATCAAGAGAAGCTAACAAGACACCAGGTACCCAAAGATGGACAAAGGAAGAGGATCTAGAGCAGTGGTTCCCAAACTTTTGGCCTACCGCCTCCTTTCCAGAAAAAATATTACTTAGCCCCCTGGAAATTAATTTTTAAAAAATTTTAATAGCAATTAATAGGAAAGATAAATGCACCTGTAGCCATCACCGCTTTCCTGGATCGCTGCAGCACCCACCAGGGGGCGGTAGCCCACTTTGGGAATCACTGGTTACAGCAAAGGTTACAGCTAGGTCTTGGGCCCTGGAGAGGTGAGGCTGGGCCTTTACCACTTGTAGTTATGAAGATGCCTGGCTTCATTCCACCACTATCCTGGGGCAGGACTGGGGAGATGCTAAGTGAGGGGGGTATGGCCAGGCGGCTACAATAAATTAATAAATAAAACTACAATAAAGCCTACAAGCTTTATTATCCCCTAAATAAGTCCTTATCCCTTAATGTGAGGTTTTCTAAATTCTTACCAGTCAAGATGATCCCAAGCCCTGTGCTCTATCTACTTCACCTCCTAGTTGCCTGCACTAGATAAGAGTATGGGCCAGCCTAGACTAGCCAAGTGGTGTGTTGACTGGAAAAAAAAACACAGAATTATTAAATATCAGAAAAAAACCACTCTTTAATTAAGGAAAAGGGTAACAGGGCTGAGTTAGGCCTCTATACAGAGCTGCACACTACACACCTACGAAGAGTCTGAGGACTGAACTCTGGATGTTCTGGTCCCTGGCTCCTGGGAGTGCCACCAAGCTAGATGATGACTCCAAGGAACAAAAGAAATTGGAGAGCCTATATACCATTTGGGGAGATCCCGGGGGCAGGGAAAAGAAGATTGACATTACCATAGTTACAAGGAAATGGGAGTGTTCAAACTATACTGACAGGATACAATCAAGCTTGGGAAAGGAATCATAACCAGAGGCTAGGGATACTAAAAGGGTGGTCCTGGTCCAGGTGTGGGTCTTTCCTGGGAAACGGTCTCGGATGCTGTGGGGGAAGACTAAAACAAAAGGATATTTAACATATGCCTAGCTCCACCTAACTGGGATTGTCAACCACCCTAGGGTCTGTTATTCAGTCTGAAACTGCTAGCCTGAGATTCCCTTCAGGGTGGATTCCTAGGGGAACAGAGAGCAAGTACAAGCTTTGGGGTCTCCAACTTACAAGCTAATCCTAAAACTTGGGGTTCATCAGATCCCACCAGGCTACAAGTTTGAGGCTTTCAGGTTCCACTGGAGAGATATGCAGTAAGGAAGTAATGCTGGACAGAGGGGAAGGCCCAGAGGACCTAGTTAGAGGCATAGGATGAGCCCAGAGGCCTCCATCCTTCCGCAGGGAAAAGCTGACGGGGGTCCCTGGCTCCCGTCTGGACTATTTAAGCAGCCAGGTGGGACTAAGGAGGGGGGCAGGAGTGGGGAGGAAGAAGATGATGATCCTCTGGCTTCTGGGACAGTCCTGGCCCGGAAAGAGGGCACCAAGAAACCCCGATACTGAAGATGGCTCATCTTGATGAAGTGCTGAACGTGCCTGTCCCTGACCACACAGCTAGGCAGGCCCGGTATCCCAACATTCAAGTCCATGGCTCTGAACTCCACGCCCATATCTACGGCCCAACAGTACATCGGGCACGTGGGCCTTGTAGGGCAGAGGACGTACCATGGAACCCTTGGGCGCCGGTCTGGGCTGAGGCTAGGCTGGAGGGGGTGGGGGTGCCTGGGTGGTCCGCTCCACCCCCCTCCATGGGGTAGGCGCTGAGGGCTGGAGGCAGAAGAGATGGAGTAGGAGGATGGGATCCTTCTACTGGAGTCCTTTCCCGGCCCCCCTAACCACCCCGCGGGGCTCCTTTCTTTTGCTGTTGCCCCCCAGTGACCCAGGACCGGCTTTGGTCTGTCTTTGTATCCCCAGCACTGACCACTTGGCATGGCACACAGCAGACGCTTAATAAATGCTTCATTCATTCTAGCATTCTTTCATTCATTCGCTGAACTGTGAGTGTCTTGAGGGCAGGCCCCAGGCCATCCTTGACTGCGGAAGAGGCAGAGCGCTGGCCCACACACTACGGGAAATTGGGACCTCGGTTTTCCCATCAGTGAAACCTTTTGTGGCGTCCCCTGCTGGCCTACAGCGGCGCCGCTCGCACTCTGGCTCTCTCTCCCTCTCTCTCTCCCTCTCATCTCCTTCTCCTCCTCTACCCGGCCGGCCCGGCCCGGCTCCGCCCCTTAGGGGGCGCGTGCGCTTCCGCCACCGCCGCCGAGAGCGCGCCCCTCTGCGTGCGTGACGTCCGGGGCAGGCGGGCTGGGAAGCTGAGCGGCGCAGTCCGTTTCCCGTCGGGCGCCGCGCCGAGCGGGGGGCCTCGTGGCGGGGCGTGGTCCGGGCAGCCTCCCCGCCCTGCGTCCACCGGGCTCGGGCCACGGGGTTCCGGCCCCGGGCTCGCCGGGAGGTGAGTGTCCCTAGCGGGAAGATCGTGCGGGGCCCCGAGGGTCTCGAGGAGGGGGTGGGGTGGGCGATATGCGCGGGGAGGTAGGGAGGAGGGTGCGTGCGCGGAGGCGGGGGGGGGG